>NC_142498.1:5290771-5590771 GCF_965113065.1 Corylus avellana
TAGTCTCTCCATTTTGAAAGCCACGAGGAGGGCACTAAGTAATTCTTGCAGTGGGGAAAAAGTGGAATACTTTTTCCCATAGCTAATTTCTCATGATTCTGGCGCTGTTTAAGCTTCACAACTCTGCAGCATACATAATTGAAGTCAAGCAACTATAAATACATATTAGCTCTACATTACTAGTAAACATTGAAATTACCTTAAAGAATCCTCCATGACTGCCACTTCAGATAGTTCATCGCTGCATTGAGAACATTGTTTAGAGTCTGAAGGAAAGGTTGTACACTCCAGCAGATCATCAGGATTTACTGCAACAGCATCTTCATATAAGAAGAGCCAGAGATTCTCAGGAACCAGAACTCGCTTAGCACCAGCAGCTTGATCAGGCATAAGTTCCCCGTGAGGACACCTAATTGGAGCTGTGGGTCCAGCATCAGCTTCAGAGGGAGCATCAAGAATTTTTCTTTTTAACCACTGTTGCAACCTACAAATATCAAAAAGTGAATAGCATCACCATAAATTGGTACGTGGGATTATACATTATGACAAGCACAAAATAAGAAGAAACATAGCCTTTTCTTCTATCCAAGGCATATAAAAAGCAAAATGGATGATCAGAAACTAATTGTTCTTCACTTGCTCAGTTTATTTTTGAGATGAGAAAAGCTCCTCCACAGGTGATCATAATGCTTAGTCATTAAAATAAGCTAGCAAATCAGGGGGGAAAATTGGGAAGCATTAAGAGAATTTGCAGCCATACCATGACTTGGATACGCAATATGCTCCATCCACACAGTTCCCTTGAACTGCCTCATTTGCAATTTGCTTCATTATTGTTCTTCGATCCCGATAGCTATCACCACACACCAAAGTGCGGGCTCCATCGACAAGGCAAGCCATGCAGTAGTCATCATTAGTCAGTGTTGGCCCCCCATCATGCTGAATTTACAAGCAGTTAGTACACCCCCAAATAAAAGAATAATAGCAAAGCAATCAGTAGACAGGAATTCATAAAAGGATAGCTAGAATCAACTAATGAGGAGGATACAAGTAACAAAAACATAAAACTGAACCAGATGACGGCGGCTTACACAAAAATAAGATCATTTCTTTTCTATCTTTATGGAAAATGAACTATATAATTTAGAGAAAATGATACTCCACCACAGTTGTATGTCAATTATTTCTTCTTTCAAAATTTGTTTTTTACCATCATTCTTTCTCATCTCTAAGTAGCTATACAACTTTCTCGTTTCTATGTTACCAATTCAACCCTCTATTACATGAATTTCATTTATTTAATTTATTGCACAACCACCAACAATGAAATCATTGAAATTCAATGAATTTCTCACAACAGCAAAATGGCGTACTTAAAGGGGCTCCAAAAAATGATTTTGCAGTAAAATTAGAAGATATTCATATAAATTTAGAAATCCAATCTAAGCATAAAATCCACAAATAGAAGTATCTTAATGCAGCTACTTGAGGAAAGTAATTAAAGGATATGACAAAATTTCATGAACACCAAGGCAGAGTAATGAACAAGTAAACACCTTAGAGACAATCATGGTCCAGGCTTTAGCAGACAATCGCTTCATGGAGCTAACTTTTGAATGCGGGACTTTTCCATGCACGCATTGGATGGACATATTGTCAAGTACACTGCAGGAAATTACAAAAACAAAAGACCATAAAAGAATGCAAAACTCCAAGCCTGACATGACACTTTTCATGAAGTGTTATCATAATAAGGCAAAACGGATACATACAATAAAACGAAAAATTGGCAAAGGCTTATGTGGAAATAACAGAAGTAAGTGAAAATGATTCCTCTTATGATGCCCTGAGCAGATATAGTACCTACTCTGGGTAAACCATCTTTCTTGGATAATACAATTTTTACAACCCAACACAAAAGTACATAATATAATAAATAAAGGAACGTGTATATATATATATATAAGCACGGAAAAGAAAACCTAAAATAACAAAGGCAGAACATGATCTTGTACTCACGGTGGAGGTATGTTGTCAGCCCACTGGCGAAGCCAGTCTGTTGAAATCCAATTAAATGAATCCTCATTTGATCGTACAGGGGCTTCAGATAGAACTGATCGCACTTCCTGTCTCCTTTTTGTGATACAACCCAACTCTTCTTCCTTCTTTAATTCATATTGTTGGCAAGCATCATCATATGAAGCATTCAAAATTTTTATCTCTTCACAAAGGTGAGATGGAAGAGGAACACCATATAAAGAAACCATACCAGTGTCGATTTTCATATCACTGGCACCAGACGCCTGCTTTTTCTCACGGTCCTTCCTGGATTGCCTAAGATTATACATCAGCATATATGCATCACCTGATGAAAATATCTCAGCATTACTATTATTACTAGACTCTGAAGACTGTGACTGAACAACATCTATGTTGTGTCCATCGGCGACACCATTCCTTGGATCTGTGCAAGATGGATGAACAGGCTCACTTCCAACAGCTTTAGAAGTGGAACTTGAAGACCCGTCTCCGAAAGGGTGACGACCTAAGTTTGAGACATGCTCATCATCAAATTCCCACCATTGTCCTGTATCTTCATCTTTAATATGAGCTACATAATGACCACTATTTACAGCAGTTCCCTTGTGAATCAACACTGCTGACAAGTCATATATCAATTCAAACTGAGAAGGCTCAGACAGCCTCTGTCGCATATCCAGTTCTCCAGGGAAACAAAATGCAGAAGTGATTTTCTTCTTCATTGTAGTCTGCTCACAAAAACCTATGTTAGTAGATGTTTAACGATTTAGTGTACAATAAAGAATTGATAATTTGTCTGCATAAATAAATTTACCATGTAACATAGCAAGGCACTATCACACACGCCACATGTATATAGTGAAGCTAACTGGGACATGCAATTGATAATTCATTTGCATCAACCACACAAACCACATATTGCAATTACCATTAAGGCAGTCAGTTAATAAATCAGACAACAAAAATGCCTGCAAAATCAAGCCACCAAAAAAGACCTTTAGACAGGCTTTCTTTTACTAGCTATGGGACATTCTACAGAAAGGGGCAACCAAACATTAAAAAATAAAACAAATGCGGTTATCAATAGCTTGTAGTATTTAGTAACAACGGACTAGGACTCGATCTTCTCCATGGTAGTTGATCTTTGCAAAATTAAAAAGAACCAATTCTTCCAGTATTTTTCATTACCTCAAATGCAATGAAATAATGGTTTCCTTCGTGCTTCACTAAACAGAAGTGTGCATACTCTATAATCAAAAGCGTTAATGCATATGCTTTCTTTTTTGGTTAACAAACAGTGTAATTCCCATACATAACCTTTTCAAATCATCAACTGCTTTATATCCCACAATGCTTATAGCAATATATCTTCCTTGTTAAAAAAAAAAAAAAAAAATAGAGTATATATTCCATGTAAAAGAAAAAAATAATTAAAGGAATACAAAATCACATACAAGACTTTGGTAGCAAAATATTTAGAAGACAAGCCAGAAAATGGGGATTACTTTCTCCAAAGTTCATCATGAAGTACCTTCGGAAGGAAAACACAACGCTTAAGCTGAAAATTAAGTACAGTAGGTAATGTACGTAGCTTGATACTGCGAGTAGCATCGACTCTTGTTTTACATGACTCACAGAAATACTGATTATCTCCATGAAGCTCTTCCACACTTAGATAATCATCTAAACTCTCATCTAAATTTTTCAAACCCTTGACATTCAACTCAAGCTCATAAAAGTCCTCCATGTTTGAAGAAGCTTCAGAATCTTTTCCACATTGTGAGCACCTAAATACAAATAAAAGATACGAGTTAAAAAAAAAAACACATATACAACATTACTTATCAAAAAGAAAAAATACATATATACAATACTACACACACACTTGATTACAATACAACACACACACTTGATTAGAAGTAACTAATATCGGATGTGAAAATATCTAAAGATTAATGAAGTACAAAACAACCAATAAATAGCAGTGTAAGATTAGCTTAAGGCAAATATGCAGAGTTAATTACTAAAGACAGTGACTAATCCCCATGTTACAAAGTTAAAAGTAAATGAATAAAATAAAATACTTCTGCGGGAACAAGAGAAGAAAATATTTAAAGAAAATATTTAAAGGAAAAAAAAAAAAAAAAAAAAAAAAAAACAACAAAAAATGTGCCAGAAAAAAACGGGTGTAACCCTAGTACACTGACATACAAGAGAAGCATTTAGAAAAATCTTTTTTTTTTTTTATAAGCAATCGCAAATGTATTGATCGTTTGAGGTGCAGATGCTAGACCATATCTACACCCACAGGCATATAGACCATTATATATGTTCAAGATAGCCAGAAAATCTTAATCATCTTTAACAAAATAGATTGCTTCAAAAGTATCTCGCAATTATTGACTAGGCCAGCAAATCGGTCCTTGGGAGACCTGGCACACTCGATACTATCACCGGCAACTAAAAGATGCAACTAAGCTATACTCAAGTCGCCACAAAGAAGCCAAAGCTAAAGGAAATTTATATAGAACTTTTCCAAAGAACATACAAATACAAAATAAAAGCAGATTCAACCAGTTGTGGTGCAATACACGTTGGGTATTTCAATTGTAGCTGTGTGCTTCCTCAAAATTAAGAGATGTTCAAAAACTACATGGCAAAATAATTCCATCTATTAGGAAAAGCACAAGAATAGTCTCTATCTTTTAAAATTATGAAATGGCAAACGTAAAGCTGATTTATCAAACAATCTTCAATTTTTTTCCTTGAAGTTTCAACAATGAAAAAGAACCTAGTAAAGTTAAAACATAATCAAGATAACTATCCGAAGAAACACAGAAAAAGACTGAGAATAACAAGAGAACCCATCAATACATAATTAGCAATTAACTAAAGACAATCTTACATCGTCACATGGGACACTCTTCCACGGAAAAGGTCCTGAACAATTGTTCTTCCCTTGGAAACTTTTGAGTGGCTCAGACAACGTTCAAGCAAAGAAAGAAGCAAGGTCAGGAACTCATGGCTATCCTGCTGAACTCCATTATCTAACTCTAGTGTCTTTACAAATGGAGATGAGTCTATAAAAGCCATTCTACTGGCATGCAGCTGTGCAAAAAGCCGTGTAAGTTGATCCAACACTGGATTATGTCTCAAAACATCTGGTTCGACAGAGAAGATGCCTTCTCGGAAAGATTTATTCATGTACAAGCACTGGAGTATGCTGTTGGCATAACATGTTGCACCAAGATTCGTCAGACCTGCAGGAGTCTCTGCAGCACGAAGATCCTTGGACGGGTCAGGGCCAAGAGCTAGAAGAACATCAGACATCTTCTGCCAAAGTCCAGCTTTGCGACTTCCATTGGGCGGTGGAATCAGCCCACAAAAGCAATTTGGGTTATCTTTATTGTTCACACGGCAGCCTTGACAAACTGGTTTCCAAGTTTTATATAGCTGACTTAAATCATCACTGGTTATTTCACCAGTTGTGTGAATTTTCCTACACAAGGACCAAAAACATAAAGCGAAGACCACAGAACATTTAATGGAGCACAGACATTCATACCAATAAAAATAAAAAAATAAAAATTATCCTTCTCCTACAGATAAAAAAACTAAACTTGTTTTCATGTACCTCAGTATTTCAGAAGTGATATCACCATTATCCTCTTGTCTGTGCCTTTTGTTTTTACTACGCGTTGTTGGCCGGCTCATTTTACCGACCCAACCCAACGGACCCTGCAGTTGACAAAAGTAACAAATTTTTCTTATGACATAAACATCAGACTTCCTTCTCTCTACAAGAAAAAATGCAGAATGTTTTGCATTCACTCCCAAATTTTATAAACCAGATGCCACTCAGCAGATTTTGTTTCTTTACATGATTATCATCTGTCTCCTTTCTCAATTGAGAATAATTCGGTTGCAACCCAAAGTTCACTTTTCTTCCCCCTTTTTTTAATCGGCAAGTTGCACACACACACAAACGCAGAATTTCTGACAAGCATTAGCCATCAAAACAAACATAGAGAGCCACTACAAATCACATAATTTCCAATATAAATTCGCACTCTTCACCAGCAAAAACCCCAAATCATACTCACTAGCTGCATTTATGCCAGGGTTTCTTTATCCCGATTGAAGAAAACATGTTACCTACCAAACCCTTTTGGAATTTCGATCTATTAACTTCCCTTCCCCAAAAAAAGGAAGAAGACCAAGTAAAAAAAAAAAAAGAAGCAATTATTACCAGAGAGAAGAAAAACCTAGAAATTGGTTATTCACAGCGAAATCAACAAATAAAAATCGAAATAACAAGCTGTTCTAAATATAAAAAGCTTACAAATACAAAAGCCTCTCTGTTTTACACAATGAAGTGAAAGAATCAAAAGAAGAGAAATCGTGAGTACCTGCGAGGACGAGAGAAAAGAGAAAGGAGAAAGCTCTGCTTCTTTTGGGACCAACTCGAAGATCAAAGACGCAAACTTCAAAATAAAATTAAAAAAAAAAAAAAAAAAAAAAAAAAAAAAAAAAAATTCACCCGTTCAACTTCGATGATGCAATTAGAATGAAATCTTTCTCTTTTTTTCACCGACAAACAAAATTCGCAGAGAAATCTTTCTCTTTTTTTCTCTTTTTTTTTTTTTCTATGAGTGAAAATAAAATAAAAAGGACATGAACACGGTCTGATGGAGTGGGAGGGGTCAGAGACTCAAGAGTCAGAGAGACAGACGGACTTCTTTTGAGAGGAGAGAGAGAGAGAGCTTTTTTTATTTATTTATTATTATTATTATGTTGAGGTGGCGATGTGTGGCGGGGGTGGGGGCTCAACCAGGACTCACAAAGCTTGAGGGCGTACCAGCACCCTGACATGATTTGGAGCTACTATTTATGAATTGGCTCAGGTATACTACCCACCCCCAAGGGCCCGGAGGCGGTGGGGGTGGCTGAACAACCCTCAAGCTCTTGGGATAGTTCGTCCACCCAAAATACTCTATCCCTTTTTTTCTCTTTTTTCTTTTTGTTCTTTTTTATGTCTCTTAAGGTGGTCTCTAAGGGCTTGGGATGGTTTGACCACCTCCAGACTAGCCATAATGGTGGCTCCAACCACTCCGATTTTCTTTTTTCTTTTTTTTTTCTTATATTTTGCTTTTTAAAAAATAATAATAATAATTTTAATGTTCAACGTCATTTTGGGTTTGGTGAGTGTTGTAGTTTTAAGGTTTAAAACGGTGTAATTTTAGGGTAATAATATAATGGGCATAAAAAGTCAAACCATTTGACTTTAACGTTGAAAACTAACATATGAATCTAAAGTGAGAGCAAATCAAAGTTAAGGAGGTCCAAAGTGAGAAATTTGAAAATTGATGGGAGTTTTGTCAAATCGGCTGGAAGTTCATAGGAGCAAATTAAATTTTTTAATTAAAAAAAAAAAAAAAAGAGAGAGTGAAATTAAATTTACACATTTGAGTTTTCCTGTATTTTATACACAACTGTCTATGTATCTCTTAGGTTCTATGTAGGTTTGTTTCTTCTTCTTCTTGTTCTGTGTTTGTGTACTACGTATGATGTATCCCTTTAAAAAAAAAAAAAAAAAAAACCATATTTCAAATTCAACCTTAAATCTACTTTATTAAATTGATATATTGTTATTTTTAATTTTTAATAGAGTATGTAATTTTCACATACTATTTTTAAAAATGGGAAAAGTATATTTTACCCTCTCAAAGTTTGAAGCGATTTTCAATTCGACCTCCAATGTTTCAATTTTTGCAATACACCTCCCCAAACTTTCAAATTTTTGCAATTCGACCAATTTTATTCAAAAATTTTCATATTGCCCATAATTTTAAATTTTTTATAAAAAAAAAAAAAAATTTTAAAAAGTACGGCCACCACCCCTTTGGCCATCTGCTCATTTTTGCACCCCCAATAAAAAAAAAATAAAAATTAGGGGCAATATGGAAATTATGAGATAAAATTGGTCGAATTGAAAAAATTTGGAAGTTTCGGGGGTGCATTGCAAAAATTGAAACATTGGAGATCGAATTGAAAATCGCTCCAAACTTTGAGGGGGTAAAGTGTAATTTTTCCTTTAAAAATTATATATAAATTAAATTCATTTTGAACACATGTCAATTTAATAGACTGAATTAAAAAAATAAAAATAATAAAAACCACACTAAATCAATTTTAAAGAAAACTTTACCCATTTATTTTCCTCTTTTTATACTTTGAATAAACACACAAAAAAAAAACAAAAACCAAAAAAGTTATTAGTATCATTTTAGATTCTCTTTAATGAAAATTCCTAAAGGATTCTGATAATGTTGTTTAGAGCAAGGTTTTTTTTTTTTTTTTTTTCAGATCTGAGATTATCGAGCATAATACTTTCTTTCTTTTTTCTCGAGTATACTTTTAAAAAAATATATTTGGATGTGACGGAAAGATTAAATAATTTTGTGAATATTTTGTGTTTGTTGTTTTAAAAACGGGAAACAAAAGTGAGAACTTGCATGATTTAACAAACAAACAACAATCTTTTCTTTATTTGTCAATGACTTGAGTCACAAGTCTTTTCTTTTTTCTACCTTTCCTTTATTTTATTTTAGGTGTGATTACAATGTTATCTGTGCAAACATTAATATAAACATATGGGCCAATGAGATAATGGGTTTACCATTTCTAACCAAAGCTCTAGAACTTCTCGCATAATCGTACATTTGTAATGAGAAACGGCACCCGATCCCAAAAGATAAAAAAAAAACATGTCACTAAAGAGACAAGAGAGACTAATGCGAATGCAATCTCCACTTTAATTTTGTATAACATAAATACTAACCTTACCTAGTTACGTGGTGTCACGTTAGCTAAAAAAATTGTACAAGCTCCCTCATTATCGGTGCCACCCTAAGTCACCGAGTGATCAAAACCACCAAATCTTGCTTATTGAGGGTGCTCGTGACCACTTTGATGGCTTTGGCAGGGTGTCCAACCATCCCTGACTATTTGGCCACCTCTCAATAACTAAGAAGGGAGCTCTTCACTTGTACAAAAAATTTTTTTTAGTTGACATAGCAATGCCACATCACACTATCACATCAATGCCAAAGCTAAGACTACACGCATAAATTGTACGTACTGCTAGCATTATTCACTGGCTCCGTTTGGCAAGAGCCATACACTATTTATCAAAAAAATTCAACTCTCAACATACTTACTTTACATCACATCAATCACTTTTTACTATTACTATTCAAGTAAAAAAATCACTACAAAACAAATTTCTTTTCACTTTTTCATATAAGACATTCTTACTTCTTTTTAATATCAATCAATTTTTGCTACAATTCCAAGCCGCTAAATAGTTCTAAGCAAATGCCTCTCGGCAAGATATCTCAACATTTTCTTGTTACAAGACCAAACAAGAAGCAAAACCCATTGAAGCACTCGCTATGGCCCATCCATGCCAAGGAAGAAGGGAGGTTACAAATCTGCCTTTGAACTGGCTACATCCTCGGAGGATATGTTTTCAGTGACTTCCTCAATCTCTTCTAAACCAGCTCTTACAGGGCTGTTAGTTGTCACTCCACTGTCACTCGCAGATCCACTGGCATTGTCTGTTCTCAAGGAGCCCAAATTAGGGGTGCTAGAACCTGAAACAGGGCCCAGATTAGGGGTGCTAGAACCGGAAACACGGCCCAGCTTAGGGGTGCTAGAACCGGAAACACGCTCTTCCTCCGACTGTTTTGGCCTATTTAGGGCATGGCAATGTGGGCAGTAATATGTAATGAATGGGAATTCCTCCCTCCTGGCAAGCCCTGTACATAATAAACAAAAGGATGAATTCTCTTTCTCCATTTTATGTGCAGAAGAATTCCTGATTTGGTTCTACAATAAAAGCAGGAGTACATCTAAAGAAACCAAAGATGTGACTCACCATTGTGCATGTGACAGTTGCCACAAATGAGTGCATAAGACTGTGTTGGATCCTCACCCACAAGTAACGCTGCAATTCGAGCAATCCATCCTCCATCATTTGCGGCTGGTCCCTGATTATAGTGATGACTAACTACCAGCTGATTAGGCTCAGAAGTCTGAGGGCCCTCGGTTCCCTCAGAACGGGGCATTTCTTCAGTAGAATGATGCAATTGAGTGCTCCCTGCACTGTTGGATCTGGTGTGCACTTGTTTCCGGTTCCGGAGCCCACCAGATTGCACAACTTCAACATCACTGCTTTTCCCTGTTGGAGCATTAAACTGAGACTCATCTCCCAAATACACTTTCAGGCCTGAATCTGCACCCAACTTAGACGCCAGGACAGATGCAGCAGCTGCCTTTGCTGCTGGGTCAGGGTCATATCTCTGCACACAAGAACTTACACTAAGTACTAGATACAGTTCTATCCAAAAGAAAGAGAAAGAGAGATTGTAATACAGTTTCAAGTATACAGTATCATCCAAGGCTCAACCATGAGCTCAGCTTGTAGGATGCCTTGCAAAACAAGCAAAGACTGATTGTACACATCAAAGCTCATTTGACCACTAAAATGGCAATTGAATTCAGTCTATTCAGGGAAAAAGATAGAGAGGAAGAAAAAAAAGCCTATGCTTTTCGTTTCTTCTTTTCATTTTACTTGAACTCCTAAAGATCACTTCTAAGCAATATTTAACACAGGATTTACTTTTTGACATAGCGGATAGCGTGATAGGAAAAGAATAGAACCAACGTCTTCTGTTCGAAGGAAATAAAAGCCAAAGCTTAAAAGAAACGATAAAAAACTCAACAACTTTACTAGTTCAATATTTCATTATCAAAAGTTCATTTTCCATTACATTCGGCTCTCTTTTCATAATAGTAAATACAAAGCTTCAAAAGTAAAGAAACTAATCGCTAGAATTAATCTAAACATGGAAATTTCTCAACTATAGCAAGCCTAACTAATGTTAGCATCCTAAAGATGAGGGAAATCTCCTAAAGTTGGAAAACTAAGGGAAATAACAAAAGTCAATACTAACAAATAAACCAAAATCATTAAATCTAATCTAAGGAAATAAATCATTCTGAAATTAGCACGAAATTTGAATGGAAAGTCTGAATGAAAATTGAGTTAGGATTTTTGTTTGTTGGGGAAACCCTTCCTTTTATGCTTCCACCATCAAAGACCGAATGAAAATATGCTCAAACAGCGCCATCCGGACTACCACAGGCGTACTCCCATTCAAACGGGAGTGCACCCTGTCAATTCAGCAAGTCCCCAGGGTGTCTCAATCGCACCCCCATTCGGACGGGAGTGTGACCAGTCGTCTCAGCCCAAACTCCAGATAGGCTTGTTCGCACCCCTATCCAAACAGGGTATGAATGGGCTATTTGGAACCCTCTGGTCACGCTACTGTTTGAATGAGGTGTAACCAGCTATTCTGTCTTGACCAGGACTGTGCTACATCAGTTCCTGGAATCCATTCTACATCACTTTTTCATAAATTCTTCATAACCATTACAAGAATCCCCCTTTTTCTATGTGATTACCAAATCTCATTACACAACTTCTGTATTAATACATATATTATCATTCAAATAATAGGCATATGAAGCTTTAAACCATTCATAATGCTACGGCTTGCAATGCCACAAATTAATAACTTTCTTTTGATATATTGCTGACAATTTCAGGAAGAATCAGACAGGTGATATGACCCACAATCCAGATCCTAGCACCAAATATTTCTGTAATTGCTAAATAACCGATTCACAAATTCAAAGCAAAATCTACACACACACACACACACACACACATATATATATATATATGAGAGAAAAATTATAAATGGAGTTACTCCTCAAGCTTTTCACTTTTGATAAAAGTAACAGGCCTATAGAACTCAAAAGGGTTCTAGGCCTGAGACAAAGAACGATGAAAGCTAGGAAATAACATGAATATCTTCTAATCACAACCTGAATGAGCTGCTGAGTAGTGTAATAATTTGTCTTCTCTTTAAGCTCATCAATTTTTGCTTGCCTTTCAGCCCGAAGCCTTTCCAGAGTTTTCTGGTCCTTCCTATCACCTATCCAATCACACGATGAAATATCGAATCATTAATATCCAGCTTCTTTTTGCAACAACCACATCATGTACCACCAAAAGGTTAACATAGGGCTTTGTGATAGAAACCAGCACCATTGCATGGCACCACTCAATTAAAAATCATACTTCCTAATTTTGTAATTAGTATGATTTTCTGAGTAATTCTCATGGAAAAAAAAAAGTAAATTTTGAAAGAAAATGTGTTTATAATACAAAACATCATTAGTGCTTGTGTATGGGATCAAAGATGATGGATGTGCATGAAAGCTGGTTAACTTTGGAATCATGATTTACATAAAGTTAAAATAGAGAGAGAGAGAGAGAGAGAGAGAGAGAGATGGCAATGATAAAAGCTTTTTAGCAGTAAATAAGAACTGAAATGTGTAAGATATGCACAATTTACAGGTGTATGTTAAAGATTGTGCTAAGAAGTGAAAACTGGCAGATTTTACATAAATATGCATCAGCCAAGAGTAGCATAAGCCAGTATACCGTTTTAAAATGAGTACCAACTTATGAGAAAACTAATTAAGAACTTCAATCAAATAAAAAATGGCGACTACTCTGGGGATGGACAAATAGTAACAGAATTTTAGGAACTAGGAAGCATTGATGACCATGGATTTGTATTCTAATAAACTGTACGGGTTTCTAATTGTTGCAATCCCTTTATACATGGAGAGTAGCAATGAATAGTTTGCTTGTTTCTATTTTTTCTGAGTTTTTGAATTTTGATCTTCTTTTTCTATACATTAGGGGTTATCTTATATATTTCGTTTGTCCTAGGGTTGCGCGCCTCTATGCTTTTAATAGATTTGCATTACTTATTAAAAATAATAATTTCTATATGAAAACTATAAAATCCTTGATTATCGTTCCAAAAACAGGCATTTAAACCAGATATCTAGCCCATCATAATGTACAAGTACTACATGACTTTAAATAAATTGACTAGAAGAATTTCAGCCCAATTTCAGCCTAAACGTGTACGCTCTTCAGGGCAAGTATCTAGACCTCCAAAAGGTGCCACAAATTAACACTCTGCTGTAGGATAGTTCAAAGTTACAGTGAAGGCATCCTGTCCACTGCAATGCTCAGAATTCGACAAAGGTAAAAAAATACACCTATTAATTATATCCTTCCTAAGTAACTGACCACTATCTCAATTTACTATTATAGTTTCCATGGCTGAGATAAGAGAAAGTGCAAAAAAATTCTACAGGAATGGGAAAGATAAATGACTCTTTATGTATCATTTGAACCATAGTGAGGAGAAGTCCCCATGGGTACAACAGGTGTTGTGAGACAAATAAATACGATGACTTTAACGACATGGAATAGACACAAATTCTGAGAAATCAAGTTAGATATAAAGTTTGAGAAACTTACACATCCTTGTGAAGCTTACAAAAGCTGAATAAGCAATAGAAGATACGGCGGGCAAAAGAAACATTGGCAAAACCCGTAATGCTCTCATCTTCCAGTTCAAATCCATTGCTCTTGTTGTCATAATTGCATAAGCAACAGCAACAACCTGAAAATTGAAAAACTTAAGGGAGGAAGAAAAAAGGAACGAAGAAGTAACACCTCTCACATTACAAGAATTGTGGTTGCACCACATTATAATTCCTACATCTAAAGTTCCCCAGGGGCAACCTCTCTAGCAAAAGGAGCTGTCTCAGATGCTCCTAATGCATACAACATACTTATAAACATATCCAAATTTTTAGCATTAAATTAATAATAAACACATTTGACACTCCTTATTTACTCCTGGACATGCATTGGACACACCTATACACTACAACTAATTGTAAGTGCGAAAGAAAGGACGAAGACCAGTTGACTACATTGTGATTGATTCATAAACTAGGGATCCTTCCATGATCAGACTACTAAAGAGTATCTAACAATAAAAAAGAAGTGCCATATATACATATACATATACTCACTCATCATACGAAATCTGCAGCCATTTGCATAATAATCGTGAAATGACTCCAAACGCCACAAAAAAAAAAAAAAAAAAAAAAAAAAAAAAAAAACCCACCATTTCTCACCGGGCTCTAACTCCTCTGACTCACGTAAAAATCCCCATATTCTAAAGCAGTGCAAAATAAATAACAGGAATTGAACTATAATCAAAACAAATAGTACCTCAAAAATAACAGAGAAAATAATAAGTTGGCGGATCATCCGCCTCCAAGTCAGCGATCTCCGCTTCATTCTAGAGAGAACGGCGGCTTCTTCTTTGGAAATGTACTTCAGCCTCTTCTCAAAATCATCGCCGTGTAGCCTGAAGATGCCGTTCCAAATGCGCGCAAGAAATCCCCGGCGCTTCTTCTTCCCAATCCCATTAGTATCGGTAGTAGCCCCAGCAGTGGCAGTAGATTCTTTCTTTTCAACTTCGCCAACGCCTTTCTCCTCAGCCATCTCCTACCTACCATAAAACGCATTACATTGTAAACATCGCACAATCTTCTTCACAATCAAACAGTTAAGCCTCCGTGATTACGATATAATAGGTCAAATTGTTCGAATTTAATGATTAGAAAAACGAAAATCTACAATACGGAAGTGAATTAAGAGAGATAAGATGGAGTCGGATCATATCAGATCTAAAGAATACCAGAAACTCGTCGATCTGAGACGAAACTCCGTCCTCTTCTTCTCCTCCTTCAGATCTCCCTCTCCCGCAGACAAAAATTACGATGGAAACCGGGAAGGAAGGAAGTCCGTGCGGGCAACGCAACGCAACGAAAAGAATCGCTTTGATCGAGCAAAAGGAAGGATACGTGAGAAAGTGTCTCCTGATGAGGGAGATAAAAAAAAAAATGGGACAAATTTCAATACTGTGCTACTTGTTCCCCATCAAAAGTAGTTCAAATTCTACTCGATTTCATTTCCCCAACTCCCACGCACATTCCTACAACCCCCTTCTTCGGGTTTCTCTTCTTTTCCTCTTCTGGAAGCAACTCTTTCTTTCTTTTTTATTTTTTGTCGTTTCACTTCCGCGTAGAAGCTGTGTTGTTGGGCGCCTAATTAATTACTAATGGTTAAAACTCATTTATTTATTTTCCTTTCAAAAAATAAAATAAAACTTTTTTTTTTTATTATTATTATTTTTTTTAAATTGTGTGTTTTTAAAAACATATTTTACTTATAATTTGATAACATATATATATATATATATATATATTTTTATGTTTTCAATTTTCAATTTTTAAAAAATACACTACCAAACGATACATTTTTTATGATTTGGTTTAAAATCTCATTTTTGTTTTGCGAAATCGCAATACCAAATGTACTAAAAAATGTTGTTTCAATTTCGACAGTTAGGTCCTTAAGTTTTTTTTTGACTTTAAATGTGTCAGTTTGTCAACCTATCATTCAATTAATTAACAGTATGTCACATCAAATTAATTAATTAATGCCGCACGACTCTCGTTAAACATATCGTGTATCAATTGTACCAACCATGTGACATAGCAACTTCACATTACAAATATACCTTAAATATTAAAAAAAAAAAAAAGTAGGGGAAACTTTACTTTGAACTCCTGAAGTACCACCTCTTTTAACATGCCTCCCTCAAACTTAAAAACCTCTCACTTTGGACTTCTGAACTTTCAATTTCTATCATTTTGAACCCCTTTGGTCAATTTTTTTCCGTTAATGACAATAACATTTATATCCCTGAATCTTTTATAAAATTTCAAATTAAAATTTTTTTAGGGTTTATCTTTTATAAAATTTCAAATTAAAATTTTTTTTAAAAAAAATCACAAGATGACCCACGGTTGGGCCACCTTGTGACCTTTTTTTTTCAAATTTTTCTTTTTTAATAAAAAGAAAATTGAATGGTAATTTTTTCTTTTTTGAGAGTTTTAACGGAAAAAATTGACAAAGAGATTCAAAATAATAGAAATTGAAAGTTTAGGGGTTCAAAGTAAGATGTTTTGAAGTTTGAGAGGGGCATGTCAAAATGGATGATAGTTTAGGGGTCCAAAGTGAAATTTTTCAAAAAAATTATTATTTTTTAAAGAACTTGTGTCGTATGGCACTTGCAGTTAGCACATGACATGCCAAATAAAAGTGACATTAATTAATTAATTGGTTTGATGTGATCATTAATTAATTGAACTATAAATTAACGAAGAGGCCTATTCAAAATTAGAAAAAAAAATAATAATTAATGACTTTAATTATTGAAATTGAAAATATAAAGTGAAATTAAATTAAAACTTGAGGACTGAATTTAAATTTTTTTCCTTTTGTTTTTAAATTAGGGTTGAAAATTGTAATGGTTTGTTTAAAGAAAAAAAAGGGGGGAGGGAAATGCAAAATTAGTCTTTAACTTATTTACAAATGTGATATCAAAATGAACTCAAAGGTTCCTGATGTATGTTAAAACAACAATTTACTCATTACAGTCAAACTTCTTTCACTAATGTAAGAGCATTTCCAATGGAAGAGTCAAATGTTATTTTTATCTAAAATGATTCTTCAAATGTTTAAAAAACTCCCTACAGTAGATTAGCTAAAAGAAAATGTAAAATAGATATTTAATTGGAAGAGCTAAAAAAGAAGCTAAATGTAGCAGCATTTTTTAAGAGAGCTATTTTATTTTTCATAGTTTCTCACCTGTTTTATCTTTTTCCCAAATCTTTTCCTACTTTTTCTCTGCATGTCCTCTTTTTCCCAAAACGTTTCCCATTTTTCCTCACATGTTCTTTTTTTCCCAAAACTTTTATTACTTTTAAAAATATTTTAAATTTTTTTTTAATAGAATAGATAGAAATATAGCTAATCGGATGTAGAGACATTTAAAAATGGCTTAGCTAAACTAGATAAAAGTGAGTTTTGAGAAACCATTTTACATAAAAATAAGGCTCATCCATTGGGAATGCTCTAATATATTCTGTTAGTGTGACACTAATTTAAATGGGACAAGTATCACAATTTTATTGGCTCTAATGTTTCACGCTATCAGAATCTGCTAAGTTAGTGAACATAATTTTACTGTAGTGACGAAATTGTTTTTCTGCTGTACCTTAAAAATCTTTGAATTCATTTTAATACTATATGGAGTTAATTGCAGAACTGGTATTGAATTTTTTCAAAAAACAAAAGAAATAAATTGCTATCAACTACCACACGGCCCCACGCGCTTTATTAGTGTTTTCTTACTTCAGTATTTCAGTTGACTTTAAGCCCTCAATTTCTAATTCGATACATTTTGAAACATGTGTTACAGCTAGCCTATTTGCAAAGTAAACCCTCTGTTATCGAATAAATAATTAAAAATATGATTATACTTTTTAGAATTTTACCCCATCACAAATTGCTTTACGAGTTCTTACATTGATCAGTTAACTTCATTCAATTTTACCCCTATAACAAATAAAACATTCTGACTATTTTTTCGTCGATTGTCTAACAGAATTGATGGAAATTTTTAATAATACCCTTGAAAGAAAAGAAAAAAAAAATTACCAATTTTTATTTTTTTAAACAAGGAGAAATATATATATATATATATAAAACAATTGGCCACCCTCTTGTCTAGAAGGCCCTCGGTAGCCACCATTCTCACGCATGAGGGAGTGGAGGAGGCTTTCATCTCTAGAGATACTCTTCATTTCATTTGAAATGAAGAACAATCATTGTATGGTTACAATTTAACGTTGTTACATTTATTGGTGCAAGTAATGCCACATCATTTAAATCATTAAATAGCGTACTAACATATTTGTCACGTGACATCATCTATACCATTGAATACAATAATATTAAACTATAATCACGAAATGACTTAAATGAAGAGGATCATCTTCCCTCTTAGCGAGGAAGTGGACTTGAGGGGATCTCTTGTACTTTCCCATAGCCATAGGAGATACCAGTATCTGAGCTCCGATGGATATGTTGTGTAGAATAGTACGAAAGGAGATTACCATTCATTTTATTTTTCCTTTTTTAAAAGATACAGCATAAGTAAAGGACTGATATCAAATAAGCATGTTCAAGGAGCAAGACCTAAGAGGTCTTGATTTGTCAGGTCATCCGTACGCCATCAGATACATAGAACGTTAGAATCAAATGAAATGGTGCAAGAGTTTATATAAATTTAAATATAGTATAAGATTTTCTATCAAATCTTATAACCCATTGAGAATAAGATATTTAAATGAAATATATATAAATGGAAGAGAAAGAGAGTTTTTAACTTGAAAGTCACTTCTATTAAAATGTGGTGCAAAATCCTTTTTTACAGCTTTCAATAGAAATTCAACACATCAAATAAAAATATAAAATACAATAAAAATGAAAATACAGTATCTTTAATTCAAATCAATCTCATAGACTTTTTCATTCATTTTAACCCAACGCCCACCACCGAACCCCTCACCCACCTCCAAACCCCCAAAACTAGAGTCTCTAAAACCAACCAAGACGGTGATTCTAATAGTTTTGTCGACGAGTATTTTGTCTGAGGTATTTTGTTAAAAGAAAAAAAATTATTTGATGCGAAAGGTTATATTATTTTTTAGTGTTTTAAGCTCAAGTGACACATCACTCTAACAATACATTGAAATACCTTTGAGCTATAACAAAGTAAGCGTATTGGTATAAGATCAACAATATTATATTAACAACACTTTCATGTGACTATTATCGAGTATGAAACTTGGATAGCGATCTCCAACATTTTTCTACCCAAATTGCTAGTAATTTAGGCAATAAATGTGAGAAAGCTAATATGAGACCCACATGTCCTAGTAAATTTTGGACTACCAATCCATCTGCTTGAGCAGATGAGCCTCATGAGGACTCACATTTGCAGGAGATCCGAATCCATGAAACATAGGCACCTAGAGTTGTAAAGAAATAACCAGGTTACCACTAAAGAGACGCAAATAGTGCTAAAACGCTAATCTCAACCCAAAGCCAGTTCGACTCCAGTATAGTATACCCAATAATCATTACAAATAAAATACATTGCAACACAACATACAATCCCTGGGTTGTCTGAGAAGAGAACCTAGGGATTGTCCGTCCGAATTCTTCAACACCAAGAATTTGGAGCGATTGTACCACTCAGACTATTTTCTTGCAAATGGAACATAGAGTCACTCAAACCTCAGAAGAGACACCATCATTCATGTTTGAAGGCTCATTTTTCTCCCTCCAGATTGCATGTACTTCATCGGTCCGAAACCGCTGGGTGAATGTTGATTCCTCCAGCGGAGTCAATGTACCGTGAGCATAAGCAAGGAGACCGGTATATGCAATCATTGCCCCATTATCAACGCAATACCTGTCATCAGTAGCAAACAACCTTCCACCGCGCTCAGAGCACATTATTCTCATCATCTCCTGCAAGCGTTCATTGCAGCCAACACCACCAACAATAAGAATATCTTTCTTGTCGCAGTGCGCCATTGCCCGTTCTGTAATCTCCACAAGCATTGCAAACAATGTTTCCTGCAACGTATTATAATATTACACATAAATTATGTCTGAATTAATATACAAAATGATTTTTTTGGGGGGGAAAACTAAAAGAGAAGGAAATCTGCGAGGCCCTCGTACAAAGGAATTATACAAAAGTTCCTCCCACAGAGGGTGAGTTAGCTCTTTTGAAGGACAAGCATTGAGACAAAGAACTAACATACATGATGATAACACTCCTAATGATTGATATATGAAGAATAACCAATTTGAAAAACGAATTAATTTGACTCTATGTTTTTTTGTTGTCATCAAATATGTAAATGATCCTAAATGAAACTTACTTGCAAGGAGTAACACAAGTCTGCAGGGGTGCACTCATTATTTTTTAGCTTCTCTACAGCAGTGGCTTCAATATAGCTCAATATTCCACTGAAAGATACATCCATCCCTTTGACAACATAAGGAATGTCTATAAACGTTTCTCCTTTCTTTGCAAGCTGGTGAAGAGAAACATGATATCAGAGGCATGTCAAGATAGTAGCATTTTCATCACATTATTGAAGCACTGAGCAGAAATCAGCAACAACAGCTCTGGTAATTAAAAAAAAAAAAAAAATCCTTAAAACAAAAAGAGATGTGATAGAACATAATATGAAACAGCACAGCAAGTACAGCACATCCTAACCTTATCTCAACTTTAAACCTAAACCAAACCCAACCACAAAGCCTCAATGAACCTGCTGCCAGAGATTCCAGCAACTTAAATCCAACTCTCGTGCAACTTTTAAGCTATCAGGAATCAATTTTTCCGCACTGCTTTCAACCATAAACCCTCTAATTTTCTACCATATAACATAAAGCCTCTTTCCCCAATTTTTGCCCCAATTTCTAGGAAACTTCTGTTTGCTATCCCTGCGCTAGTTCCACACCTTCCTTTGGAAGCAATTATTTGCAGTGTCACATAATCTCCTACGGGACCAGTCTGCGCACCAAAGAAAGAAAGTTAGCACTGAGTCTACTTCCTCTCGTTGACCACCCTGAAAACTTGGGGGCACCAGTAGATAACCCCTGCAAACAAATTAAAAATAAAATACCTCACTATTGAGGCCTCCTTATGCTCCATAATATTAACAGAATAAGGAACGCAAAACTCAATTGGACTTTCCAAACCAAATATCATACAAGAAGAAAAACTCACCTGCCATTCCCCACTATAGATAGATGAATAAAGGTTTAGTATAAGTATTTACAGCATTGGAATGACCTCTTCCTGAGTGAACCCCATTAAGACTATGAACCACTTCTATACCGATCAACCTCCCAAACACCACACTTCACTCCCACTACCTCTTCAAAGTCAAAAGATCTCCATTTCATTTTTCAAACACCGAGGACCCAAAAAAATAATAATTAAAGGCACTAACCCCTAGACTCTTTGCTTGAAGGAGAAAATTCCACATCCCAATCCAGGAAGTTGTATCAGAACTCTTCCTATTAAATGTCCCTAAAAATATTCTTTTTGAAGAGAACATAATTTTTTTTTTTAAGCGCCTCACCACTGAGATTGGTATAATAGTGACATGAAGTACGCAGCCAAACCACGGTACACTTGAACTTTTGACAAGTACTCCTTTATTTACTCAATCAACAAAAAATAAAGCAATTTTTTTTTTTTTTTTTTTTTTTTTCCGGTAAGTTTAATGGTGAAAGTTTTTGCAGAAAATGTGGTTTAATTTAAATATATTCCTCAAGTCAGGTTTAAAGAGCGGACAAGTACCTCACTCTTGACCCAAAAGTGAAGGGGAAAAGGACAAAATTCACCAAGCAAATGACATGCCCTTGAACTATCCTCCATTTATTGAATATTATTATTAAACAAAAGATTAAATGTGAATCAATTTATCGGGTATATGCAAATCAGGGCATGGCAGGTTTAAAAAAGCTCAAGTCCTTTTGAGTCAAAAAATAGAACAGTACACAGCTTAAACAAAGACGCCAATGAAAGATACAATGCTAACAGAAGTCATCATCTTAAACTAACGTGCTTCATGGATAAACTTGCCAATAGAAAAAAAAAAAAAAAAAAAAAAATCATAATCCAAGTGATTAGCAGGCAAAACTATGGCTTCTACAGTGACTCCAGTACATGGTCGAATGAGTAGCAACAAAAAGGTTATGACTATTATGTAATAAAGTCACCAAAGGTTATCCTCAAAGAAGAATAAGAGAAACTCTATAAATAGATTGTCAGATTGTCAAAAGAAATACAGGAAACCATGAATCATCAAAGTTTTGACTCTTCTCCTATGAAAGCACAAAGCCAGAAGTCAAGGCTTACAAAGTAAATAAACTGTTTTGTTTTTTTTTTTGAGTAATCAATTGTTATTCTAGCTAAACCAATTTGAACTTTAAAATTCCAAACGTGACAAAGAAATCACTCAAGTTGCATGCACATATCCTCCAGAAATTACAATATCTTGAACAACCTAGGCGAGAGGAGTTGAGTAGAGTATATTATATATAATGATCAGCCTAAGCAGCTAACAAAACAATAAGCACAATGTACTGTCATACCTGCTCAATGTTATATCCAGGGCTTGGATCATTGGAGAGTGTTAACACTCTAGCAAATCGATCCAAGCAATTTCCAACAGCAATATCAATAGTTTCCCCAAAGATCCGGTACCGTCCTTCACTATATGCAATTACCTGAGTATTCCCACCACTAACATACAACACAACAGGATCATCTGCCCCAGTCACAATCCTTCCCATCTCAATATGTGCCACACAGTGATTAACAGCAATAATTGGCTTCTTCCAAAGCTGCGAAAGAATCCGAACAACAACAGCAGAAACTTGTAGTGGGGCTCCCATGCCAGGACCCTTGGTGTAACAGAGGCAATCAATTTCATCCGGAGCTATTTGGGCAGTCTTCAAAGCAGATTTGATAAGGGGAAGAATGTGTAGGAGATGGTGTTGGGCAGTTTCCCGGGGAAGGAATCCTTGGCCAGGAGGGGTAATGTAGGTGTGGCGTGGATTCGATAGAATGGTGCCATCTAATGTTACAACCCCAACACCAATCTTGTTGGCTGAACCCTCAAACCCTAGGGCTATCATCTTCTTCATTTTTGATACAAAGTAGACCTGCAGTTCAATTCCTCAACCCAAAAGGGTAAATATCTTCAACTAGCAAATTTGATTGAGAAACAAACAGAAATTTACACATGGAAAGAACTCTCATAACCAAAACATTCCATACCAACAAACGTCAAAGATCACAACAAACAGTTATTACAGCAAATTATCCAATCTTCGTCGATTAACATCAAAGCAGTTTTTTTTTCTTTTTTGATGAATAAGCAACTTCATTAACAAACAAACCAAGAACACACAAGTAGAAAAACCTTGAGAGATTGATCTAATGTCCCTAAAAGTGCCTATAGCAATTCTGTCAATTGCCAAGGTTTTTCTACTTGCTCATCAAATTCTGTCAACTGCCACTTTATCCTCGCCTCTCTCAAGAGAAGTCTTGGAATGAAGTTCATTTTCTTTTTTCTTTTCAAGCCTATTTAAGTTCTTACTATTTATATGCTTTTTATAGTTCACGCTGCTTATACAATAATATTTTGAATTATACATTAGGTAAGTGGAAAAGTTACTCATTATGGCTGCCTAAATGGACAAAGAGGGTGAAGTTGAATCTTTGTATACACGTATTCCAAATGATGAAGATTTTTTGGAGCAAGATTGCCCTCAAATAGGTTTGACTTTTCATCTTTTGTTTGAGTTATAATTTTGCTTTGACACACCAAGATGGCTTTTAACTTTGTATCCCTTTTTGATAGATGTGGAGAAGAAGTTGAAGAACCAAATGTCTTAAGGATCACTTGTTCGGATGAAGAGTTGGATGGGGATGAAAGTTCGAATGAAGAGTTGGATGGAGATGAAAAATTTGAAGAAACAGAGATCACCGGTAGGAATGAAAAAGTTGAAGAACCAGTTGTGTCAATGACTTTTAATTCACATGAAGAAGTTATTTCATATTATAAGGCGTATGCTATGCAAGTTGGTTTGCTGTATTAAAAAGAGTTATTAAGAAGAATGTAGATGGTAATCCATATTACATGGTCCTGACATGCATGCGTGATGGCAAAGTAAGAAACAGCAGAAGTACGGGTACAAAGACCAAATTAGCAACTAATAGAACGAAGTGTAATGCTAGGATTTGTGCGAATTTATGGGATGAGGGAACGTGGTATTTGAGTAAAGTGATGTTTGAGCATAACCATCCTGTAAGCCCAAAAAAAATAAGGTTTCATAGGTTTTATAAGAATATGAATTATGCTGCGAAAAAAAGGCTTGATCTTAATGATAGGGCTGGAATACGTTTGAATAAGAATTTTAACTCATTGGTTGTTGAAATGGGGGGGTTTGAGAATGTTCCCTTTAATGAGAGAGATTGTCGGAATTTTATTAACAAGGCAAGAGAGCTTCGGCTTGGCAAAGGAGGTGGTCAGGCCCTTTGTGATTATTTCGTAAGAATGCGAGAATTGAATGATAGATTCTATTATATGTTATGGATTTCAATATATAAGTGAGTAGATTAAGTACAACATACATAATCAAGTTTAACTATCAAGAGTTGCAAAAAATTTAGAGAGTGAACTATTTACTTCAGATGCTATAGAAAGATGTAAAAGCAGGGAATCCAACTTCATCATACTATCATCAAGCACTATATATGTAGCAAATCTGAAATATAACCATAACAAGCTCTTAATGAGATTATTTATACAGCAGTACAGTGTTGATGCAACTATTACTACTAATCAAGTGTTTTGTACATATAACCATTACTGGTTGTTGATAAATAGAAAAAACTAGGATAACTCACTACAGAAGTATACCATTACTGGTGTAACTGAAGGACATATTGTGAAATTCTTTAGTAAGTTGATCAATTTAAATGATAAAACAGGTTTATCCTTGGAACAATGAACAGTGCGATAAGTCTAAAAATTTGATTTGAACAGAGCAATGAGGGCTTTGGATGTTAAATCAGACCTCCTACATCTTCTAGTGCAGATACTAAATGGCCATTTGGACACCAATTGCATGCAAAATAATCAATCCCATTACCATTCATATGAAAAATCCAAGCAAGTAATATGAAATAAACAGTTTCATTTACAAGAAGATGGCAGTGCAAGAACAGAAATT
Source organism: Corylus avellana (assembly GCF_965113065.1). Taxonomy (NCBI): domain Eukaryota; kingdom Viridiplantae; phylum Streptophyta; class Magnoliopsida; order Fagales; family Betulaceae; genus Corylus; species Corylus avellana. The sequence goes on from NC_142498.1 coordinate 5,315,577, forward strand.
CTTCAAAGAACAGAAATCTAAACCCTAAATACACAAAAATATAAACCCTAAACCTAAACTCTAAATACACTAAAGCCCTATTATGTTCGAAATTCTTCAAAGGTCTATTCTTCAATGCTTCGAAATTTCACCATGAAATTCAAACCAAAAACTATTTTTCTAGGGAATGAACAAACACAGCCTCAACCAACGAAAAAAGAAATAAAAACCCTTACCCAATAATGTTCAAAAAACAGCAGCCAATAGTGTTCAAAAATCTGAACACACAGAAATCTAATACACTATTCTAGCAGGCAATAGTGTTCAAAAAGCCCTAGATTTTGCACGTGGAGGAGAGAGAGGGATTACTTACCGCCGGTCGAGGAGAGAGAGAGCCTTCGGCTTCGCCGGAGTGAGAGAGACAGGAGCTTCGCCGGTGGCCGTAGACGTCGCCGGAGTGAGAGAGACAGAGACGGAACCTTGCGCCGGAGTGAGAGAGACAGGAGCGACGTACGGACAGCTTCGCTGGTGGCCGAAGAACTCGCCGGAGGAGAAAGAGGATGAGCGCGGGAGGGAGAGCGAGGGACTGAGAGACGATTTTTGGATTCTGAAAGGGGAAAATACGACGTGTATGGTTTAAAATTCAAACCTTTTTTTTTTTAATAAAGAAAAATTGACACGTAAAAGAATTGTGACCTTAACATTTTCCTTTAGAAAAGGAAATGTTTGGTTGTATTAAAAAGTCCATGTTTTGATCATATAAATCATCAGCAGCCTCATTTTAATTCTTTATTGTTTTAAATCATTTAATTTTAAAATCAAAATTAAAATGATAAAAAATTAAAAAAAAAAAAAGAGAAAGGGGTGGCCGGATTTTGATTTTAAAATTAAATGACTTTAAGCAATAAAAAATTAAAAGAGAAATGCTTCAATCTAATTAATAAAAAATATACATTTTACCCGTAAAAGTTTACATGTTAAGATGCCACATTATTTTTTTGTGGAAAGAAAAAAGACAAAATAAAAAGAAGATGATGCGCATAGCATCTTGTCACATGAACTTTTGTGGGAAAATGATAAAGGTACAACTTAAATTTAACTTTGGCCCAACTTTTCTCTTAAGTTTTTTTTTAAAAAACTACTAGTTGAGGAGAGAGAGCCTTAAACTAGAGAGAGAAAGAGAAATTTGGTTAAGAGAAATGTTAGAATCTAATAAAAACTCTATATTTTGCTCATAAAAATCCACATGGCAAGATGCCACATATCTTTTTTTTTTTTTTTTAGGAGAAAAAAAAGACAAAACGAAAAGAAGATGATATGATATCTTGTCACATGGACTTTTATGGGCAAAAGTTTTTATTAAATTCTAGCATATCTCAAATTAAAATCGTACTGCCACCTAAGATTTATATGGCCCAAACATATACTTTTTAATGTAATCAAGCAATATTTATCGAGGTTTTATTAGATTATAGCATATCTTTTTAGTGTTTGATTGAAACTCTAATGCCCTTTGAAACTTGTATAAATACATCGATCCTCGCCTATTTTAACATCAATGTGATCTGAAAGTGATCCCCACCCTTGTATAAATACTGACGTCAATGTGATCCCCAGCCTCAAGTCTTCCAGCGGAGCCTTGTTTTTGATTTGAAATTAAGCGTTGAAATGGGATTTGAAACGATGCCAATAGGATTTCGATTTCACCCAACTATTGAAGAGATTTTTATGTTTCTTCGAATGAAGGTGAAGGGAGAGGCGTTGCCTCATGACGAGGTGGGTGAGTTCGATATCTATGGGAATAGGGAACCATGGATTATATTCGATCCGACGGTGAAAAAACAATTCTTCGTCTTTACGAAGTTGAAGAAGAAGAGCAAGTCAAGGAGGGATAGAGTTGTTGGATGCAGCACTTGGAAGAACGAACACACTCAAGAAGTTCGTGATCCTAAAAACAACAAACTCATTGGAATCAAGAAATCTTTTGTCTTCAAATATACAAAGAACAAGGCCAAAGGTACTAACCGCAATGGCCACTGGATCATGAAAGAGTTTTCTCTTCGAGACTACTCAAAGGTGGAAGATGTAAGTATATACATATATAATCCCAATTTCTCGTGTTGTTTTTACTGGATTGAGATCCTTAGAATTTTCTTTTCCTTTAAATTTGAAATTCTCAAATTTATAAATCTCAGGGTTCTTAGAGTCTAAAATAAGTCATGTTTTAGCATTTAATAAGGAAGTTATTAAACCTATGTTTCTAGCTTCCTCATTAAATTTCAGTCGAGATTTTATGAATTTGATAATAGAGAATTCTAGGGGATCTCAATCCGTTTTTATTTGGTTTATATAGTTGGTTTGTTATATTTAATTTAATTAGATTTATTAATATATATATATATATATATATTTTTTGTGTGTATATCTTGCATGAAACAGTGGCAAGTGATTGTTCTTCTGTTCATTAATGAAGCTGTGTGTATTTGTAGGAGGATCAGAGGATGTTGTTGCCAAAGGTTAGATCCTATATATACTCTCTTTTATCTTTGGCTTTTTTATTTTTTACCTAGGCCATAATCTTCTTATCAACCAATAGATAACATATCATATATACACAGAGTGTACTACACAAAGTTCTGGGGTACTACCCTCGAGAAGTTTTGTAAGACGGATTGATCTATTGAAACAACTGTATATGCATATAGTTCATTGTCTCTTGTTTTTAGATAAGCAATTACATATCAAAGAGTGGGAAAAGATCAAAATGTTACATAGGTGCAGAACAGTAACAAAAATCGCACCATCTTCCTGTTCTTTACATATTACCTACAATTCTGAATAAATAAATAAATAAAGGAGTGAATAGATTCATTCACTAATGAACAATATTGATCAAATTTTAAGTGAACAATTAAAAGAGCAACAATAGTCCTTTCTTGTATGGCCACGCTCTGAAGCTTCAGCATCTCTTTATGGCTCCTGATCATACATATCAAACAATTAGAGATCAATGGAGACACAAATGTTATCTTTGCTATTTGAAAATGCAGACATAAATGCAATAACAATCCAGAATTACAACCTCAAAAGCAATGACTTTTGTATCATTTGTATTGCTGTGATTACCATCTCTACAAAAAGTAAGAACACTAGTGAGCTGCAGTGCCAATGAGTGTCATATCCCTACTAGCAATACCAATGTGAGAGAGAGGAAAAAAAATAGATCTCTTTATGAAGGCTATACATTTTCTCACAAAGATTTCACCAAACACATGGGATAGCTTGAACATTCACAACCAGCAGCAACTCAAATCAAACACATTGTACTGGTTCTTTTGGCACCTAAATGCTGCAGCAAAAACAAATTTGAGAATGTTAACAAACAGAACCAGCTACACACAAAGGGGAAAAGAAAATAAGGAAAAAAAAATTATAAACAGCTGAGAAAATAAATTTAAGGTTTACTTTTATTCTCTTTTCTCTTTTTTTCAATGGCGTTAATGGAGCAAAGCTTAGTATTTACTGCTAATCTACAAGAGTCCAGTTCGGCTGCTTACCAAATTGCAGCCATTTTCCATTTCTTTCCTCCGTTTTTTTTTCCAAAACTTCAAAAAAAGAAATTTCAAAGTCCAAATTTCACTATGTCTTCCAATTGAGCACTTATTCTTGTCTATGGATCTGAAGGTGGGGTCAATTTCATAGATTGTGGCAAGGGTGTCGATGATTGTTGATGAGGAAGAAATCCCTGGCAAACGAAAAGCTTTAAAGACGTTTTCTTTTGTTCAGAGAAACAGGGAAACAAATCCATCAATGCATGCCAATGTCACGTCCTGCAGAGAAAAGTCATTCCATATCAGCGTTCTTTTTTTTTTCTTTTCTTTTTATATGACGTTTACTGCCATGTCAGTGTGTAAGCCTCTCTTTGTAATTCTCTGTGTAACCGAAGCATTTCTCTTCATATAAAGAGAGTGATCTGGGTTGCTACTTGCACGATTTTTTAGAGATTTTTCGCATCTTTTCTCATCCCTACAACCACAGTCACATCTAGCCATTACCGCTGACAGGATTGTTTTTTATCATCAGGAGATTTCCCCAACTCCACTGTCGATTATTCCAGTATGATGACCATGTGACAGAATTGAGACCTGCAGCTGAACATTTGACTAGTGCAAGATGGCAGCACTAGGAGAACTCAAGGAATAGGTGAAAAACTACAATTTTTTTATAGGGCTGACGAAAAAAGTAAACGAGGGACTAGTGAAAACAACGGGTCATTGTAGGGAGTTTTGATCCTATGTACCTACGCTGTCAATAAGAATATAAGATACTTTATCATGTACAATATTTAGTCATCTACTTTCGATCGAGCTATTTGACATTTTATTTTTGAGCCTATTTGTTGCATATTGGACCTAGGGTTTGGCTTGGGTTCTCTTTAGTCCCTAAGGATTGGGACATGCATCCCAAAATAGAACACAAAGGGGCACGTGACTGACTCCCAATAGGTCTAATTCCAACTGAAATTCCTGAATCCTTTGTTGCTATTTGGTTGCTGTTGGTATCTCATCACAAGAACTCAACTCAAAAGTGACTAAGACCTCAAAAAATGATAAAAGGGGTAGAAAGTCAAATGACCTCCTCCAGCGAAAACCCAACACTCCAAATCACAATAGTGAAGTTAGATGGGCTCCACTGGTCACGGTCTAAAATGTTATTATATTAAGAGTAAAATAAAAATGAGACATTTGAATGGTTAAGATTAAGAACTAGAACCGGAGCATCCTACTTATGATAAATAGAAAGCAAAAGGTTATACAATATGTCTTGGTTGTTAGATGCAATGAAACCAAAGATTACTTGGAGGTATCTATTTCTACGTACTGCAAAGGAGATTTATGATGCAGCATTTCAGACTTATTAATAAATGGATTATACGGCATAGTTGTATGAATTGAAGCCTAAGATTCATGGAAAGACTAAGCACAAATAGTCTGTAGCAACATACTTCCATAATCTTTGTGGTTTGTGGTACAAAGCTCCAAAACTTTCAGACTGAGAGTACAATAAACGCAATATAACTCCAAAAACTAATGGAACATGACCCTATTTTTGAGTTTCTTCTTATGTTGAACTCGAAATATGATCGTGTTCAAGTTTAGGTTTTGGGAAAAGAGCATTTTCCTTCTCTTACAGAAGTTTTTGCTTATGTTATATGCAGGCAAGTTGATGGATACCATTTCTAATGAGAAAGAGATTGTTTCGTGATCATTGTAATATGCCATCACTTAAAAGAATTTATTGAAAAATTAATGATGATCTTACTCGAGGTAGAGGAGGCCGTTCAGCCTTGTATTCACCACACTTCTGAAGTGAGACCTATTTCTCCCACTTTTGCTCTCGATTCTTTTACTTCAGACACTCCGACACTCGCTAAGTAAAGGTTGAAATGTTTTGTTGCTTTATGTCTCAACTGAAAACACCCATTACAATATCCTATGTTTTGCTCATTCAGGTAATTTAGCTCTCTTTGAATGCATCCTCCACCAACTCAAATGATCCTTGCATTATTGATTCAAGAGCCTCAGATCACATTATTAGTTTATCTACTCTACTTTTTCCTACACTTTGTTCAAGGAGGGAAAAAGTTAGGATAGCTGATAATTCCTTCTCATATACGCCTGACAAAGGTTCAACCTCTACTACTCCTATGTCTCTTCGTCTATTTTACACATACCTAATTTGGTAACCAATCTTCTTTTTATTGCACTCATTACCATAGACTAAAAGTTGCAGAATACTCTTTTACACTTATTGTTGTCTATTTCAAGAGCTAACCATCAGAAAGATGATTGCCAGAGGTAGTATGTTACGTGATTGAGTAACCAATCTCGTAATTCTTCGATCAACAGGGAAAGAAGCCGGATCTGACTTCTTGTTCTTTCCTATGATTGCTAATGGGTGCTAGTTGTGTGAGAATTAGCAAATAGGAAATTAGAGGATTCCTGAACCTCGTAACAAACGTGAAGTTTGAGATAAAATTATGCGTACCTTTTATTTCTTAGACTGGACTTTAAATAGAAAATTACAAAGCATAAACTTGGAGACTGACTCCAACTCCTACTAGGATACGCGATCCCCTTATCTAGAGCATGAGACCTACTACAACTAATTCTATTGCTGTAGATCTCATCCTTTACATAGCAGTAGTTGGATAGAGCTTAAGACTTCTATCTCACTACAATGCTTATTCCTACCTCTCCTGGAATTGAAATAACAATTGGATAATAATGGAATTGAAATAAACAAATAGATAATACTGCAGCATGCTTTATCTCTTGACCTTGCATTCTCATAACATAGTATGATGGATGGTCTTTAATTATTATCTGAATTCTTAACTCAAGGAGCACATATGGGTCAAACAAGTTCATCAAGCCACACTTTCTAATAATTTTGTGGAGATGATTTGGCTATGGCATTAGATACTGAGATATTCCTCATTTCTTATGTTGTAACAAATATTTCCATCTTTGTTTTCTCAGAGTAATGTTTTCTAGTTCAAAATTTTCAATCTTTGTTCTAGCAATGTTTTCCAACTTCGTTGTGACACATGTAAACTTACAAAACACCATCGATTGTTATTCCTTTCTAGCTTTAATTAAATCCTACACCTTTTGTAGTGCATATTGATGTTTGGATCCCTCGTGCTGTTTGCTTATTTGGTTTCGTTGATTTCTTATATTTATTAAAGATTATTCTCGGATCACTTGGGTGTATTTCTTAAAGAATAAAAATGATGTTTTCTCTTATTTTCAGACATTTCACAAAGTGATTCAAACACTGTTTCATACCTCCATTAAGATTGGTTGTTCCAATAATGGAATACGTTTATGATGGTCTTAGTTTGTATTTTAGTGAGCATGGCATTATTTTTTTTATAAGTAAACAAATTCATTAAAAGTGCAAGGGGCGCAACCCAAGTACACAGGATGTATTATGTATACAATAGAAAAACACCCATCAAGATCAAGAACGAGAAAATAGAGCAAAAAAATCTACAAAGCTAGAAATGTTGAAAAGGACGTTAACAAATTTACTCAAACAGTGATTTAAAAAACACAGTTGTAGCTCCAAACCCTTCCAAGGAAAAGGAGTACCATCATTACATGCAAGAAACCAACTTTAAAAGCGCAAAGTGGCTCAATCATGTGCTATTACTAGGTCCAAATACATGCGAAGATTGATGCGAGCAGCAACATTCAAGTTAACCGATGCCATGATATTTTATGAATAGTAGCAGTAATAACATTGAAGATGCTTACCTGAGTATGTTGTTGAGCCATGAACCTGCAGTTTTACAGTATTCTAGCCGGCAAACTTTAGCTCTCTTAAATAATAAGTATCACTCCACTATTATGGTGAACTTAGGCAAGATGTACTCCAGCAATCCCAATAATGTCTTCTGCATATGACAGTGGCCCTTTGTGCCATCTAAATCAAATAATGACAATGATCAATCTCAAGACCAAGACCAAGAAAGAAGGGAATCAGTTAGAAACACCAAAACTAACCGGAAGTGGCAGTAAATTTGCAAATTATTTCAGCAGTCCAAAAAGATTGCCAGGAAGATTAATAAAGATACATACCTGCTGCAAGAATATAAGAAAGTTTCACATTCGCTGCAAGCAAAAATTGCCACCATCAACCACGGATTCTCAAAGGCAGATGCTATTACTTGCATGCAAATACTGGCCCTTGCTTTCCAAAATCATTGACTCCACCGTCCTATGATCAAATAAAGCCCATTAAAGAAAACAGTCTCATTTGTCCTTATTTAAGTACTTTTGATACAGGTCAAATTACATGTCAAACTCCCTCATTTTGCAGTACATTTTAATAAGTACTTAAATATAAACCCCCAATTTATCTTCTTTTTTTCCCTTCAATATCAAAGAGTACAAAAATCAAAAGCTGACCTCATCATTTTCAAGCGTTCCAAACTGTCTTTTAGCATTGTATCCAACACATTGAAAACAGCATATGGATCTCTTTCGTCATCAAAATCCTTTTACTTTGAACACCAGTTTTGGGCTCTCAACTGGTATTGTTCACCCATAGCTGTCATTAGATTTTCAAAAGAAGAAGGCTGTAGATCCTCATTCCCGCAAGTCCTTCACATATGTGTTAAGAATCACAGAAGCCAATTACGCACACACAACGAAAAAAAAAAAGAGAAAATTAAAACCAGTTAAAGAAAAATACATTTGTATGATGTTCACTGTTTTTTAAATCAACTGACAGATGGAATTATCAATATGCTTCTTTCTTCATTATTTTCCATATACAGTCCCACATATTAGTTAACCCAATTTTTGGTGCAGAGGTGACACCACCATACAGTCTTTTATCCCAAACCCAGATGAAGAACATGATTGTTACATATAAGAATTGTTGCAACTCACCATATGCTCTATTAAACCAAAAAGACTAGTCGAAATTACATTTGGAGCTCTTTAAAATTACTTATAAGTTATAACTCCTAGTTTCACCTAGTAAGGAACCAAATCCCTGTAACACATTCATAATCCATCCATCAACTGTGAGAATTATTTTCTGGGGTATCCCAAGTATTCCATAATTTCATATAACATTTATGCAAGATAGAGTCCATTATGAAGCTTGAACGAGAGAAAAAATCAAAGTTTTAAAATTTGAACTTCTCTGACTTCTCATAAGTTTTTGAATGAGTCGATAAGAAGCTTAAGGATTTTCTTTTCTTACAATAAAAGTAAGAAAATAAGCAAAACATAGAAAAAAATTAAAAATAATAATAATAGTAATAAAAAAAAACTATATATATAGCACTACATTTAGTTTCTTAAAAGAAAAACGGAAGGAAATGAAAACAATATATACATGTATATAATTCATAGAAATTTTTCATTTTGGTTACCTTAGAAAAGAAGCACGGATATTGTTTTCGTCTTTATAATCAGTTTTCTCAGCGACCAACCAGAGTGTGAACAAAAAGAAGAGAGTTACCGGGAATTAGAATCAAAATTGGTCTTGCAGAAAAAAATGTTGGCAAAGATTTGAGCAATGTCGTGCTTGAATGAGTCTACGGCTCGATTCAAATATCTAATAAGAACAATAGGGGAAGCCGATGACGACGATTCTCTAGAACATCAACAGAGACAAACACACGCACATCTCCCTCTCACACGTCCAAAGGAGTCCAAACTTTGTGCCTTTCCAATCCACAAAATATGGTTTATTCATTATTGATTGGTGGAGAGTTTCAAGGCAGCAGAAGAGCACGTCAATCATTCATTAAGCCTCACGTCCTCAACATCCTCATCTACCGATTTTTCAGATTGGACCAATCTGAAAGAGGAATCGACTCAACTCATCTCTCACATATGGTTTCTGTGATCAATTTTTTTTTAAGAAGTGTTCTTAGAGAATTGAGCTTTGTCAGATCGCAAGACAAGTGTATTTATGCTGAAGTTTTGCTTCTCCCCATTCCGATGAAAGACATTTTAATTTTTATCATGAAGTGAACCGTAACAATTGATAGAAAAATTTTCTAAGTATATACACACCAAACAAAACTTTACTTACAAGGTTGCATGTAGGAGGCTCAGCAATCTCAGGAACAAATAAGTTCATCTAAGAGTTCGTCCAAAATCAAATACTCTAGAAGCTCTGGATTGGAAAGACGCAGAGATTTGGTGCGGGACGGGAAGAGAGTTCTTCGAAAATCAATTTATTTATTATTATTTCTTGGGAAAAATATAAAAAAGCCCCCCAAACTACCAGCCGTTTTCGATTTAGCCCCCTAATGTTCTAAAAGTGATAAAGTAGCCCCCTAAACTACCAAACTATTGCATTTTGGCCACTCCGTTAGTCAAAACCGTCAGTTTGGACGGAAACTGTAAAACGAACGTCGTTTGTTACAGGTAAGTTACTACAATGCCCTTTTGGGAAAAATATAAAAAAGCCCCCCAAACTACCAGCCGTTTTCATTTTAGCCCCCTAATATTCAGAAAGTGATAAAGTAGCCCCCAAACTACCAAACAATTGCAATTTGGCCACTCCGTTATTCATTACTGTCAAATATGATGAAAAATTTAAAACTACATTGTTTTGGCAATGGTAAGTTACCAAAATGCCATTTTTGGAAGAAAAAAATATCATATTAAAACAAGCAAGCAAAACGGCGCCATTTTGCTTGAAATTAGGGTTTCCTTACACTTACCAAAATGATGCCACTTTGGTAAGTGTTAGGAATTAAAAGAAAAAACCCTAGACCCCACGCAGGTGACCCACGAAAAAACCCCCAACCCCAGTTTATCTTTCTCCCCAAAACTGCCGGCCACCACGTCGTCTATCTCCGACAGCCTGTAAATCTTACCCATAACTCAATCTTTTTATTGTATTTCATGGTATAGCTGTCGGATCGGTGTTGTTTATCTACGAACGTGATTTTTTTGTTTGATTTCTACAATGGGTAAGAATTTTTCGGTGGCGCTTCGTAGCTAGTGGATGGTGTGGCCGGCGGTAATGGATGGTGGTGGCAGGGGCAGTCGTTTTGAGAGAAAGAGAGAGAGGGGCGTTGCGTTTTTTTCACTTGAGGGAGAAGGTTGCCGGAGATAGAACGATGTGGTGGTCGGCGGTTTGGGGGAGAGAGATAAACTGGGGTTGGAGGTTTTTTCTGCGTGGTGTCTAAGGTTTTTTCTTTTTATTCCTAACACTTATCAAAACGGCGCCGTTTTGGTAAGTGTAAGGAAACCCTAATTTCAAGCAAAACGGCGCCATTTAGCATGCTTGTTTTAATATGATTTTTTTTTTCTAAAAGGGCATTTTAGTAACTTACCATTGTCAAAACGACGTAGTTTTGAATTTTCCATCATATTTGACAGTAATGACTAACGGAGTAGCCAAATTGCAACTGTTTGGTAGTTAGGGGGCTACTTTATCACTTTCTGAACATTAGGGGGCTAAAATGAAAACGGCTGGTAGTTTGGGGGGCTTTTTTATATTTTTCTCAAAAGGGCATTGTAGTAACTTACCCGTAACAAACGACGTCGTTTTGCAGTTTCCGTCCAAACTGACGGTTTTGACTAACGGAGTGACCAAAATGCAATAATTTGGTAGTTTGGAGGGCTACTTTATCACTTTTGGAACATTAGGGGGCTAAATCGAAAACGGCTGGTAGTTTGTGGGGCTTTTTTATATTTTTCCTTTATTTCTTTCATCATTTTAATTTTGAATTTAAAATTAAATGATTTTACACAATAAAAAATCAGAAGAGAAATGCTTCAATCTAATTAAAATTTCACATTTTGCCCATAAAAGTCTACATGGCAAGATGCCATATTATTATTATTATTATTTTTTCTTTTTGTGGAGAGAAAAAGACAAAACAAAAAGAAGATGATGTGATATCTTGTTATATAGACTTTTATGGGCAAAATATAGAGTTTTTATTAGATTCTAACATATCTCAAATTAAAATGGGACTACCACCTAAGATTTATATGGCCAAAACATAGACTTTTTAATGCAATCAAACAATATCTATCGAGATTTTATTAGATTCTAGAATATCTTTTAGTGTTTGATTGAAACTCTGATTGCCTTTGAAACTTGTATAAATACATTGATCCTCGCCTATTTTAACATCAATGTGATATGAAAGTGATCCCCACCCTTGTATAAATATTGCCGTCAAATGGGATTTGAAACGATGCCAGTAGGATTTCGATTTCACCCGACTGTTGAAGAGATTTTTATGTTTCTTCGAATGAAGGTAAAGGGAGAGGCATTGCCTCAGAGGTGGGTGAGTTCGATATCTATGGGAACAGGCAACCATGGATTATATTTGATCCAACAGTGAAAAAACAATTCTTCGTCTTTACAAAGTTGATGAAGAAGAGCAAGTCAAGGAGGGATAGAGTAGTTGGGTGCGGCACTTGGAAGAACGAACACACTCAAGAAGTTCGTGATCCTAAAAACAACAAACTCATTGGATCAAGAAATCTTTTGTCTTCAAATATACAAAGAACAAGGCCAAAAGTACTGACTGCAATGGCCACTGGATCATGAAGGAGTTTTCTCTTCAAGACTACTCAAAAGTGGAAGATGTATGTATATATATATATATAATCCTAATCTCTCGTGAATTTCTTTTTCCTTTAAATTTGAGATTTTCAAATTCATAAATCCCGGGCTTCTTAGGGTTTAAAAGAAGCCATGTTTCAGCATTTAATGAGGAAGTTACTAAACCTATGTTTCTAACTTCCTCATTAAATTTCGGTTGAGATTTATGAATTTGAGAATAGATCTATTCTAGAGAATTCTAGGAGATCTCAATCTGTTTTTATTTGGTTTGTATAGTTGGTTTGTTATATTTAATTAGATTTATTAATTATTGTTTTTTGTTTTGTGTATCTTGTATGCATGCAGTTTGATGAGTACGTCATTTGTAAAATCAGAAACAAAGACTTGGATAAAATGAAACATCCAATCAGAAACTTTCAACACCATGCCCAACCATCCAATAATCAACAAGTTGCAGTCCTGGAGCCCAACGAAATACACCAAAACAATGGTGAGATCAAGAGAAACCTGAGCCCCGGAGAAGAAAATATTGACATTGTTGCCCAGCAGACGAACCCTATTGCTGCTGTGCCTATGTCATCATCTTTAGCAGAATTTTATGCAACAACATCCCCACCATTACTTACGGAGTTTGAAGGTGATGAGTTTCGTGCAATTTATGATGAGATTAGTGCAATTTGTGATGATCAACAACCCCCTACGTATACGTGCGATGGTGCTATCAGCTAGTTCATGCCCTTGGATTTGAAGATTTTTCCACTTGTATTGGAGTTTTGTTGTTGTAGGATATTTTGTATTATTAATTCTTTCATTTGTTCATGTAAGGATTACTTCATTTATATTTGTTTACATTTATGCCTCAATGTAATTACAATCCTGAGTCAAGCTAATGTTTCAAGTTGATGAATTTGTAAACCACCTACGGTTCTTTTTTTTTTTTTTTTTTTGTTAATATCCTTTTAAATCCAGTGTATCATCCAATTCATAAATTAATTGTTCTTCTACTGACTTTTACTGATGCACTTCCAGCTTTTCATATTGAAACAATAGGAAGTGATTGTTCTCCTGTTCATTGAAGCTCTCTGTATTTGTAGGAGGATCAGAGGATGTTGTTGCCAAAGGTTAGCTCCTATATATATACCCTCTTTTATCTTCTTTGGCTTTTTCATTTTTTATTTTTTGCCTAGGCCTTAATCTTCTTATCAACCAATAGATAACATATCATATATACACACATTGTACTACCCTCAAGAAGTTTTATAAGACGGAATATTGATCTCTTGAAACAACTGTATTTGCATATAGTTCATTGTCTGTTCTTTTCATATAAGCAATTACATCAAAGAGTGGGAAAAGATCAAAATGTTAGATAGGTGCAGAATAGTAACAAAAATCGCACCATCTTCCTGTTTTTTTACATATTACCTACAATTCTGAATAAATAAATAAATAAAGGAGTGAATAGATTCTTTCACTAATTAATGAAAAATATTGATCAAATTTTAAGTGAACAATTAAAAGAGCAACAATAGTCCTTTTTTGTATAGCCATGCTCTGAAGCTTCAACATCTCTTTATGGCTCATCAAAGAATTAGAGATCAATGGAGACACAAATGTTATCTTTGCTATTTGAAAATGCAGACATAAAGGCAATAACAATCCAGAATCACAACCTCAAAAACAATGACTTTTGTATCATTTATATTGCTGTGATTACCATCTCTACAAAAAGTAAGAACACTAGAGAGCTGCAGTGCCAATGAGTGCCATATCCCTACTAGTAATACCAATGTGAGAGAGAGGAAAAAAAAAGATCTCTCTATGAAGGCTATACATTTTCTCACAAAGATTTCATCAAACACATGGCGGGATAGCTTGAACATTCATAACCAGCAGCAACTCAAATCAAACACATTGTACTGGTTCTTTTGGCACCTAAATGCTGCAGCAAAAACAAATTCGAGAATTTTAACAAACAAAACCAGCTACACACAAAGGGGAAAAGAAAAAAATCCATTCTTGTCTATGGATCTGAAGGTGGGGTCAATTCCATAGATTGTGGCAAGGGTGTCGATGATTGTTGATGAGGAAGAAATCCCTGGCAAACGAAAAAGCTTTAAAGACGTTTTCTTTTGTTCAGAGAAACAGGGAAACAAATCCATCAACGCATGCCAATGTCACGTCCTGCAGAGAAAAGTCATTCCATATCAGCGTTCTTTTTTTTTTTTTTTTTTTTTTTTTTTTTTTTTTTCGTTTTATATGAGATAATTTATATACTTTACTTGTTAATTTTATATTTTATATAATATAATTTATATTTGTACTTTACTTAATACGTGTTAACGTTAAGTATATGATGTATATCATTTACTAAGTAGTCTAAGTTAGTAAATTATTAATTTTGAATGATAAATATTAAATTGTTAATACTTATGATTATATTTAAAGTAAGATTCTAAAGTATAAATAAACACATTATTGATTTTAATTTTTAATATTATTATAGTAATAGCTTAATTTTAGATTACATGAATCACTTTGTAATATATCTAATGATAATACATTAATACGTAGATCATATGATAATTATATAATTTATATGGTATTATCTATGAAATAAATAAATAACTAAATAAGAAGTAATGAAGTATCAAATATGAATCATATGATAAATTGATAATATAGATATAAATATATATCTAAAGAGCCATAAATGGGTCGGTTTGAGCAAACTTTGAGCCGAGCTAACAAGCCATAAATGAGCCGGGTGGATTGGGTTCACGAGCCCTAATCGAGTCGGATGAGCCGGGCTAATCAAGTGTTAAACGAGTCGAGCGAGTACGGCTAATCGAGCCATAGATAGGTCGAGCTCACGAGCTATGTGGATTAGATGTAAAATTAATTCACATTTAATTTTACATTTAATCCATGTGAATTACATGGATTAATTTTACATTTATCCAAAATTTTACATTTATCCATATATATATAAATCTATTGTTGCTAGAAGTCTAGAGGTATAAGGTACACGTCATCATTGATTGAAATAGTATTTTTTTTGTTTTTTGAGTAGGATTGAAATAGTAATTAGTGTTTGATTCAAACTCAACTAATGCTCTTTGAAACTTGTATAAATACATCCTCGATTGACTATTTTCACATTACCATACTTTTCACATCGATCAATAGAAAGATAACTGACGTCAACGTCTCTGGTCTTGCAGCATCATTGCCGGCTGATCACCCTTTTTGTTGTACGTTTTTTTTCTGAAAGTGTTGAAATGGGATTTCAAATGCCGGTAGGATTTCGATTTCACCCGACCGTTGAAGAGATTTTTATGTTTCTTCGAATGAAGGTGAATGGAGAGATGTTGCCTCAGGACGAGGTGGGTGAGTTTGATATCTATGGGAACCGGGAGCCATGGATTATATTCGATCCCACGGTGAAAAAACAATTCTTCGTCTTTACGAAGTTGAAGAAGAAGAGCAAGTCAAGGAGGGATAGAGTTGTTGGGTGTGGCACTTGGAAGATCGAACACACTCAAGAAGTTCGTGATCCTAAAAACAACAAACTCATTGGAATCAAGAAATCTTTTGTCTTCAAATATACAAAGAACAAGGCCAAAGGTACTAACCGCAATGGCCAATGGATCATGAAGGAATTTTCTTTTCGAAACTACTCAAAGGTGGAAGATGTAAGTATATATATAATCCCAATCTCTCGTGAATTTCCTTTTTCTTTAAATTTGAGATTCTTAAATTCATAAATCTCAGGATTCTTAGGGTCTAAAATAAGTCATGTTTATTAAACCTATGCTTTTAGCTTCCTTGATCATTAAATTTTGGATTTATGAATTTAAGAATAGAAAATTCTAGGGGATCTCAATCCGTTTTTATTTGGTTTGTTATATTTAATTAGATTTATTAATAATTTTTTTTTTGTGTGTATCTTGCATGCATACAGTTTGATGAGTACGTCATTTGTAAAATCAGAAACAAAGACTTGGATAAAATGAAATATCCAATCAGAAACTTTCAACACCATACCCAACCATCCAATAATCAACAAGTTGCAGTCGTGGAGCCCAACAAAATACACCAAAACAATGGTGAGATCAAGAGAAATCTGAGCCCTGGAGAAGAAAATATTGTTGCCCAGCAGACGTACCCTATTGCTGCTGTGCCTGTGTCATCATCTTCAGCAGAATTTTACGCAACAACATCCCCACCATTACTTACGGTATTTGAAGATGATGAGTTTCGTGCAATTTATGATGAGATTAGTGCAATTTGTGATGATCAACAACCCCCCACGTATACGTGCGATGGTGCTAGCAGCTAGCTCATGCCCTTGGATTTGAAGATTTTTCCACTTGTATTGGAGTTTTGGTGTCGTAGGATATTTTGTATTATTAATTCTTTCATTTGTTCATGTAAGGAGTACTTCATTTATATTTGTTTACATTTATGCCTCGATGTAATTACAATCCTGAGTCAAGCTAATGTTTCGAGTTGATGAATTTGTTTACATTTTTTTTTTTGTTAATATCCTTTTAAATCCAGTGTATCATCCAATTCATAAATTAATTGTTCTTCTAATGACTTTTACTGATGCACTTCCAGCTTTTCATATTGAAACAATAGGAAGTGATTATTCTCCTGTTCATTGAAGTTCTCTGTGTTTGTAGGAGGATCAGAGGATGTTGTTGCCAAAGGTTAGATCCTATATGTATACCCTCTTTTATCTTCTTTGGCTTTTTCATTTTTTATTTTTTGCCTAGGCCATAATCTTCTTATCAACCAATAGATAACATATCATATATACACACATTGTACTACACAAAGTTCTGGTGTACTACCCTCGAGAAGTTTTATAAGACGGATTGATCTCTTGAAACAACTGTATATGCATATAGTTGATTGTTTGTTGCTTTCAGATAAGCAATTACATATCAAAGAGTGGGAAAAGATCAAAATGTTACATAGGTGCAGAACAGTAACAAAAATCGCACCATCTTTTTGTTCTTTACATATTACCTACAATTCTGAATAAATAAATAAATAAAGGAGTGAATACATTCTTTCACTAATGAACAATATTGATCAAATTTTAAGTGAACAATTAAAAGAGCAACAATAGTCCTTTCTTGTATGGCCACGCTCTGAAGCTTCAACATCTCTTTATGGCTCCTGATCATACATATCAAACAATTAGAGATCAATTTAGACACAAATGTTATCTTTGCTATTTGGAAATGCAGACATAAATGCAATAACAATCCAGAATTACAACCTCAGAAGCAATGACTTTTGTATCATTTATATTGCTGTGATTACCATCTCTACAAAAAGTAAGAGCACTAGAGAGCTGCAGTGTCAATGAGTGCCATATCCCTACTAGCAATACCAATGTAAGAGAGAAAAAAAAATAGATCTCTTTCTGAAGGCTATACATTTTCTCACAAAGATTTCATCAAACACATGGGATAGCTTGAACATTCACAACCAGCAGCAACTCAAATCAAACACATTGTACTGGTTCTTTTGGCACCTAAATGCTGCAGCAAAAACAAATTCGAGAATGTTAACAAACAGAACCAACTACACACAAAGGGGAAAAGACAAAAAGGAAAAAGAAAATTATAAACAGCTGAGAAAACAAATTTAAGGTTTACTTTTATTCTCTTTTCTCTTTTTTCAATGGGGTTAACGGAGCAAAGCTTAGTATTTAGCGCTAATCTACAAGAGTCCAGTTCGGCCGCTTACCAAATTGCAGCCATTTTCCATTTCTTTCCTCCGTTTTTTTTCCAAAACTTTAAAAAAAGAAATTTCAAAGTCCAAATTTCACAATGTCTTTCAATTGAGCACCCATTCTTGTCTATGGATCTGAAGGTGGGGTCAATTTCATAGATTGTGGCAAGGGTGTCGATGATTGTTGATGAGGAAGAAATCCCTTGCAAACGAAAAGCTTTAAAGACGTTTTCTTTTGTTCAGAGAAACAGGGAAACAAATCCATCAACGCATGCCAACGTCACGTCCTGCAGAGAAAAATCATTCCATATCAGCGTTTTTTTTTTTTTTTTTCTTTTCTTTTTATATGACGTTCACTGCCATGACAGTGTGTAGTGTAAGCCTCCCTTTGTAATTCTCTGCGTGTAACCGTAGCATTTCTCTTCATATAAAGAGAGTGATATGGGTTGCTACTCGCACGATTTTTTAGAGATTTTTTGCATCTTTTCTCATCCCTACAGCCACAGTCACATCTAGCCATTACCACTGACAGGATTGTTTTTTATCATCAAGAGATTTCCCAACTCCACTGTCGATTATTCCAGCATGATGACCATGTGACAGAATTGAGACCGGCGGCTGAACATTTGACTAATGCAAGATGGCAGCACTTGGAGAACTCAAGGAATAGGTGAAAAACTACAATTTTTTTTATAGGGCTGATGAAAAATGTAAACGACAGGTCACTTTAGAGGACTAGTGAAAACAACAGGTCATCGTAGGGAGTTTTGATCCTATGTACCTACGCTGTCAATAAGAATATAAGATACTTTATTATGTACAATATTTAGTCATCTACTTTCGAGCTATTTGACATTTTATTTTTGAGCCTATTTGTTGCGTATTGGAGCTAGGGTTTGGCTTGGGTCCAATTTAGTCCCTTAGGATTGGGATATGCGTCCCAAAATAGAACAAAAAGGGGCATGTGACTGACTCCCAATGGATCTAATTCCAACTGAAATTCCCGAATCCTTTGTTGCTATTTGGTTGCTGTTTGTATCTCATCACAAGACCTCAAAAAATGATAAAAGGGGATAGAAAGTCAAATGACCTCCTCCAGCGGAAACCCAACACTCCAAATCACAATAGTGAAGTTAGATGGGCTCCACTGGTCATGGTCTAAAATGTTATATATTAAGAATAAAATAAAAATGAGACATTTGAATGGTTAAGATTAAGAACTAGAACCGGAGCATCCTACTTATGATAAATAGAAAGCAAAAGGTTATACAATATGTCTTGGTTGTTAGATGCAATGAAACCAAAGATTACTTGGAGGTATCTATTTCTACATTTTTTTTTTGATAAGTAATGTTTATATATCAAAAGCGCAGAGGGGCGCAACCCTAGTACACAGGGGATATACAAGGGAAACGACTAGCTAGAAGAAAAAAGAACAAGGAAATCAAGATAGCTAATAACTATAGGAGCGAGCCAAGCCGCTGTCCAAGTATAAAGAGTATGGAAAAAGAAGGCCGTGAGCTCCTCCAATGACCTCTCAGAATCCTCAAAGCATCTCTCGTTCCTTTCTAACCAAAGACACCACATAATGCATAGAGGGACCATTTTCTACACAACAGCACTCCTAGATCGACCTCCCGTCCACCAACAAGCAAGCTGGCCTGCCATCTTGCTAGGCATTACCCAAGACAACCCAAAACGACTGAAGATGGCCTGCCATAAGGAACGAGCAATCTCACAATGAAGGAAGAGATGACCAATAGTCTCCCCATCAACTTTGCATAAGCAACATCTATTGATCACGATGATATTTCTTTTTCTGAGATTATCAATTGTGAGAATCTTCCCTAACACCGCCGTCCAAGTAAAGAAAGCCACTCTCGAAGGAGCCTTGGTGCGCCATATACTCTTCCAAGGAAAAGGACTTGCTTCTTTGCTTACCAGGATGTTGTAGAATGAGATTTATGATGCAGCATTTCAGACTTATTAATAAATGGATTATACGGCATAGCTGTATGAATTGAAGCCTAAGATTCATGGAAAGACTAAGCACAAATAGTCTGTAGCAACATACTTCCATAATCTTTGTGGTTTGTGGTAGAAAGCTCCAAAACTTTCAGACTGAGTACAATAAATGCAATATAACTCCAAAAACTAATGGAACATGACCCCATTTTTGAGTTTCTTCTTATGTTGAACTCGAAATATGATCGTGTTCAAGTTTAGGTTTTGGGAAAAGAGCATTTTCCTTCTCTTAGAGAAATTTTTGCTTATGTTCTGAATGAGGGGAGTAGGAGAGGTGCTATGCACCCTTCTTCTTCACAGGAGTCTTCATCACTTGCTATGGCGTTATAGCAATATGCAGGCAAGTTGATGGATACCATTTCCAATGAGAAAGAGATTGTTTCGTGATCATTGTAATATACCATCACTTAAAAGAATTTATTGAAAAATTAATGACGATCTTACTCGAGGTAGAGGAGGCCGTTCAGCCCTGTATTCACCACACTTCTGAAGTGAGACCTATTTCTCCCATTTTTGCTCTCGATTCTTTTACTTCAGACACTCCGACACTCGCTAAGTAAAGGTTGAAATGTTTTGTTGCTTTATGTCTCAACTGAAAACACCCATTACAATATCCTATGTTTTGCTCATTCAGGTAATTTAGCTCTCTTTGAATGCATCCTCCACCAACTCAAATGATCCTTGCATTATTGATTCAAGAGCCTCAGATCACATTATTGGTTTATCTACTCTACTTTTTCCTACACTTTGTTCAAGGAGGGAAAAAGTTGGGATAGCTGATAATTCCTTCTCATATACGCTTGACAAAGGTTCAACTTCTACTACTCCTATGTCTCTTCGTCTATTTTACACATACCTAATTTGGTAACCAATCTTCTTTTTATTGCACTCATTACCAAGGACTAAAAGTTGCAGAGTACTCTTTGACACTTATTATTGTCTATTTCAAGAGCTAGAATGTTACGTGATTGAGTAACCAATCTCGTAATTCTTTGATCAACAGGGAAAGAAGCCGGATCTGACTTCTTATTCTTTCCTATGATTGCTAATGGGTGCTAATTGTGTGAGAATTAGCAATAGGAATTTAGAGGATTCCTGAACCTCGTAACAAATGTGAAGTTTGAGATAAAATTATGCGTACCTTTTATTTCTTAGATTGGACTTTAAATAGAAAATTACAAAGCATAAACTTGGAGACTGACTCCAACTCCTACTAGGATATGTGATCCCCTTATCTAGAGCATGAGTCCTACTACAACTTATTCTGTTGCTATAGATCTCATCCTTTACGTAGCAGTAGTTTGATAGAGCTTAAGACTTCTATCTCACTACAATGCTAATTCCTAGCTCTACTGTAATTGAAATAAGAATTGGATAATAATGGAATTGAAATAAACAAATAGATAATACTGCAGCACGCTTTATCTCTTGACCTTGCATTCTCATAACTCATAACATAGTATGATGGATGGTCTTTATTATCTGAATTCTTAACTCAAGGAGCACATATGGGTCAAGCAAGTTCATCAAGCCACACTTTCTAATAATTTTGTGGAGATGATTTGGCTATGGCATCAGATATTGAGATATTCCTCATTTCTTATGTTGTAACAAATATTTCCGTCTTTGTTTTCTCATAGTAACGTTTTCTAGTTCAAAATTTTCAATCTTTGTTTTAGCAATGTTTTCCAACTTCGTTGTGACACATGTAAACTTACAAAACACCATCAATTGTTATTCCTTTCTAGCTTTAATAAAATCCTACACCTTTTGTAGTGCATATTGATGTTTGGATCCCTCGTGCTGTTTGTTTATTTGGTTTCGTTGATTTGTTATATTTATTAAGGATTATTCTCGGATCACTTGGGTGTATTTCTTAAAGAATAAAAATGATGTTTTCTCTTATTTTCAGACATTTCACAAAGTGATTCAAACATTGTTTCATACCTCCATTAAGATTGGTTGTTCCAATAATGGAATACGTTTCTGATGGTCTTAGTTTGTATTTTAGTGAGCATGGCATTATTTTTTTTATAAGTAAACAAATTCATTAAAAGTGCAAGGGGCGCAACCCAAGTACACATGATGTATTATGTATACAATAGAAAAACACTCATCAAGATCGAGAACGAGAAAAGAAAGCAAAAAAATCTACAAAGCTAGAAATGTTGAAAAGGGCGTAACAAAGATTTACTCAAACAGTGATTTAAGAAAACACAATTGTAGCTCCAAACCCTTCCAAGGAAAAGGAGTACCATCATTACATGCAAGAAACCAACTTTAAAAGCGCAAAGTGGCTCAATCATGTCCTATTACTAGGTCCAAATACATGCGAAGATTGATGCGAGAAGCAACATTCAAGTTAACCGATGCCATGATATTTTATGAATGGTAGCAGTAATAACATTGAAGATGATTACCTGAGTATGTGTTGTTGAGCCATGAACCTGCGGTTTTACAGTTATCTAGCCGGCAAACTTTAGCTCTCTTAAATAATAAGTATCACTCCACTATTATGGTGAACTTAGGCAAGATGTACTCCAGCAATCCCAATAATGTCTTCCGCATATGACAGTGGCCCCTTGTGCCATCTAAATCAAATAATGATAATGATCAATCTCAAGACCAAGACCAAGAAAGAAGGGAATCACTTACAAACACCAAAACTAACCAGAAGTGGCAGTAAATTTGCAAATTATTTCAGCAGTCCAAAAAGATTGCCAGGAAGATTAATAAAGATACATACCTGCTGCAAGAATATAATAAAGTTTCACATTCGCTGCAAGCAAAAATTGCCATCATCAACCACGGATTCTCAAAGGCAGAAGCTATTACTTGCATGCAAATACCGGCCCTTGCTTTCCAAAATCATTGACTCCACCGTCCTATGATCAAATAAAGCCCATTAAAGATAACAGTCTCATTTGTCCTTATTCAAGTACTTTTGATACAGGTCAAATGACATGTCAAACTCCCTCATTTTGCAGTACGTCTTAATAAGTATCTTAAATGGAACGTGATCCATTGGTAAACCAGCTTTCTCTATCTTGGCAAAGAGATCTTCAGCCTCCTTCACATTGCCTCTCATACAGTGACCTCTAATTAGTTCTGTGTAAGTTATTATATCAGGGTCATATCCACTTGTCAGCAATTCATCATGTAATTGAAGTGCTAAACGGATGTGCCCTAAGGTACAAGCAGCGCCTATTAACAAATTATAAGTAACAACATCAGGATAAAGGCCACAGAGAATCATCTCCTTCTTAAGAGAATAAGCACCAGCAATGTTCCCTCCTTTTACTTGTGCATGAACCAGTGCATTATAAGTAAATGTGTTCGGAAGAACACCAAAAGCTGTCATCTGATCTCTGATGGAAAATGCATTACCTAGATCTCCACATCTTCCATAACAATCAATTATTAGGTTCCAAATCTGAGGCTCGGGCACTATTGAATTTTCTAACATATAAAGAAGAAATTCATGAGCTCTGACAACATCTCCATATGCACATAGGCCTCGAATAATAATGTTGTATGAAATTGGATCAGGAGTAACTTCCATTCTAGCCATAACACCATGGATATATAAAGCCTCATCAAATTTCCCATCATTGCAAAGACCAGTTATAAGAATATTACAAGTAAAAGCATCAGGAAGTAAACCTCTTTTAAGCATTTCACAAAAGTGCCTGTATGCGAGTCTCATGTGACGACTTAAACAAAATCCATGGATAAGGACATTATATGCAACAACATCTATTTGAGTATTTTTTTGGACCATCTCATTCCAGAGACTAAGAGCCTGAACCATATCCCCATTCTTAAAATAACCATCCATAAGTATAGTCGAGGTAATTAAATCTGGTGTTGCTTTGTCATTTTCTTCCTCTAAGATCTCTCCAAGAATCTTCCCTGCATCATCCAAAAGACCTTTCTTGCACAATGCATGTACGAGTATGTTACAAGTAACTTTATTTGGCCTAATACCAGTATTAGCCATTGTTGAGAAAATATAAAGAGCTTTATCCACATTATTAATAAGGCAATAACCCTTGATGAAAGTGTTGTATGTGGCACAATTGGGAGAGGGACCCATTTCTACCATCTCCCTAATAAGCCAATCTGCCTGCTCCAAGTTACCGGTTTTACACAATCCATTTAGAAGATAATTGTATGAAGATACATCAGGAACAACACCTTTCCGTATCATTTTTCTTCGAAGCCATAGAGCTGCTTCTACCTTTCCCACCAAACACAAATCCCTAATTATGTATACATGTTCAGCATACTTAACCTCCAAAGTGCATCCTCGAATGCCTATCTCTGCCAAAGATATGCTTTCCCTGCATAGTTCAAGTTAAGAAGCATGTTAGAAACTCAGAACTCCATATAACATTAATAAAAAGAATAGTCTCAGACAGATTCAAGCATAAATTAAGAAAGACCCTTATTTGACAGCACTCTTTTGCCAGATCTGACAGGCAGTCTGACACAAAATAGGCAATGACAATATTTACAATCCAATCGGCACAAAAACAAGTCAAAATCCATAATCAATAGTAGTCCTGACTTCAAATGCAATAGCATCTTACTCAAATTTAGTTGTACAGATATTAGATATTTTCAAGTAACTGAATAGGACTATGCTATTGTGCAGAAACTAAACACTCCAAAAAGAAGTCAACATACAATCCTTAAGTATTTTGTATGATATTCTTGACCTAGCCATCAATTTCCATTTCCGTTCCCATTCTCTTATTTTGTTAATTTAAATTAGAGTCCTGACTCAAGTTCCAAGTTTTACTGAAGTAAAATCCACTCAGCAAAACTAAGATATCAATATCAAAGCAACTAATTTCTTTCATTTACTTATTTCAGTTACACATCCTGTTGGCAGGAAATTTAAGGTACAAAATTACTGAAATTCTTCTGGTCATATAGTTATCCGTAGTGGAAAAATTCAGCTATCAATACTTTCTTTTAACTAGCATTATCCATCACTATAGCTGTACGTCACTTCCACATGTTGTAACACACTTCAAATAATGGGAATTTCAGGTCTACTAGATTTTTGAAAGGAATTTCAAACACCCTAGGTTTTGTAGTAAAAGTCATTGGGCTGCGTAAAATTGACACAGAAGCAACCAACTGTCCTTGCAATAGTCTAATCTTAAAAAGTTTCAACAATCTGAGAGAAACAAATATAAACCCCCAATTTATCTTCTTTTTTTCCCTTCAATATCAAAGAGTACAAAAATCAAAAGCTGACCTCATCATTTTCAAGCGTTCTAAACTGTCTTTTAGCATTGTATCCAACACATTGAAAACAGCATATGGATCTCTTTCGTCATCAAAATCCTTTTGCTTTGAACACCAGTTTTGGGCTCTCAACTGGTATTGTTCACCCATAGCTGTCATGAGATTTTCAAAAGAAGAAGGCTGTAGATCCTCATTCCCGCAAGTCCTTCACATGTGTGTTAAGAATCACAGAAAGCCAATTACTCTCACAAATGTTTTTTTTTTTTTTAAAAAAAAAAAGTATACAAAGAACAAGCGCGCGCACACACAACAAAAAAAAAGAAATAGAGAAAACTAAAACCAGTTAAAGAAATATGCATTTGTATGATGTTCACTGTTTTTTAAATCAACTGACAGATGGAATTATCAATATGCTTCTTTCTTATTATTTTCCATATACAGTCCCACATATTAGTTAACCCAATTTTCGGTGCAGAGGTGACACCACCATACAGTCTTTTATCCCAAACCCAGATGAAGAACATGATTGTTACATATAAGAATTGTTGCAACTCGCTATATGCTCTATTAAACCAAAAGGACTAGTCAAAATTACATTTGGAGCTCTTTAAAATTACTTATAAGTTATAACCCCTAGTTTCACCTAGTAAGGAACCAAATCCCTGTAACACATTCATAATCCATCCATTAACTGTGAGACTTATTTTCTGGGGTATCCCAAGTATTCCATAATTTCATATAACATTTATGCAAGATAGAATCCATAAGAAGGTTGAAGGAGGGAAAAAACCAAAGTTTCAAAATTTGAAATTCTCTGACTTCTCATAAGTTTTTGAATGAGTCGATAAGAAGCTTAAGGATTTTCTTTTCTTAAAATAAAAGTAAGAAAATAAGCAAAACATAGAAAAAATTAATAATAATAAAAAACTATATATGTAGCACTACATTTAGTTTCTTAAAAGAAAAACGGAAGGAAATGAAAACAATATCTACATGTATATAATTCATAGAAATTTTTCATTTTTGTTACCTTAGAAAAGAAGCATGGATAATCTTTTCGTCTTTATAATCAGTTTTCTCAGCAACCAACAAGAGTGTGAATAAAAAGAAGAGAGTTACCGGGAATTAGAATCAAAATTGGTCTTGCAGCAAAAAATGTTGGCAAAGATGTGAGCAATGTCGTGCTTGAATGAGTCTACGGCTCGATTCAAATATCTAATAAGAACAATAGGGGAAGCCGATGACGACGATTCTCCACATCCAATTAGCAACTAAGAGAGACACACCCATTTCAATTTAAGCAATCAGCAAGAGAACGATATATATGTAAATATTAAAAAAAATTAAATTAAAAAAGAAAAAAAGAAGGTAATATTAGAGATTGAACTCACGGCCATTTTGTGCTCTCTCTATTTCTGCGTGCGCGTCTTTGATTTGGTGCTGATTCTGCGAATGCTGCTTCTTAGTCTTCGTCTTGGTCCCTCCTCGCTCTGCGATTCCCTAGCAAGTATGACCTGAGAAACAAACAGAAACTTACACATGGGCCGGGTTTATGCCACGGATTTTCTTTTTCTGGTAATACTACTTTGTTGGTCCAAAATGGGCCAAGGCCCAAAACTAGTTCGACTGGCAAATGACAACAGCATTCCTTTCTTTTTTAAGAAATTTTCATAGTGAAAAATATTAGGAATCAATAAGTTTTTGGGATAAATGTAAAATTAGTTTCTATGGTTGGCTTAATTTACAAATCACTCCATGTGGTTTAAAAAATAATTTATAGGTCCCTAGGGTAGGCCAAAATAATATTTTATTCCCTGAACTCATTTTCCGTTAAATGATTTAACGAAAACCGTTACATTGCCACATTACACCCAATAAAAATAAGACGCGTGTTCTTTTTTATTTATGATTTTAAAAAATGACAAATAAGTTTTTTCACGTCATTTTAAGGTTCCAACACACACCCCACGCCAAATTAAATACACATAATTCGTCTATATCCCATGTGCCGCCATTGTCTTCATCTTCCTTTACGATTCTTGCCGTCGTCTTCATCTTCCCCAACGATTCTTGCCGTCGTATTCATTTTCGTCTTCATGCCGCCGTCTTCATCTTCCACACCGATTCTTGTCGTCGTCGTCTTCATCTTTCCCAAAAAAGGCGACACTAAGAGAGACGAGTAGATTGGATGCCCAGAAACAATTTTTGAAGATGCTTTAATGCCAAAAAACAAATCCGAATTTTCATAGAAAGACTGCCCAAAAATGCATTAATCCAAAAACACAGATGCCCAAAAATCTCAGAGTAACTCACAGATCGAAGATCACACCCATCGGAAGATAAAGACAATGGCAAGAATCATTGGGGAAGATGAAGACGACGGTGGCACAGGGGATATAGAGGGATTAGGTTTATTTAATTTGATGTGGAGTGTATGTTGAAGCCTCAAAATGACGTGGAGAAACTTATTTGTCATTTTTTAAAAGCATAAATAAAAAAGAACATGAGTCTTATTTTTATTGAGTGTGATGTGGCAATGTAACGGTTTTCGTTAAGTTATTTAACGGAAAATGAGTTCAGGGAGTAAAATATTATTTTGGCCTACCCTAGGGACTTATAAATTATTTTTTAAAGCATAAGGAGTGATTTGTAAATTAGGCCAACCACAAGGACCAATTTTGCATTTATCTCTAAGTTTTTTTATAATTACTCACTTATGGAGCAAGACGAGAAAAAACCCTAGCTCCTTAGGGAGCGCTGCACAGGTCCTCTCCTTGGGGGAGGAGGGATGGGCTTGCTTCCTCCCTCCTCCTCTCTCTCTGTCTCCCCCCCTCCCTCTCCTTCTCCTCCTCCTCCTCCTCCTCCTCCTCCTTACCTGTGCGGGTTTTGTTTCCCGTTCTCCGCCTCTTTAAGGGTTTTCACTGCGCCTTGCTTCGGGTCTTAGCAGCTGTTGAGCCCCCCTTCGGGGTGCCGCCTTTTCCCCATGCTCCGTTCTCCTTGTGGGGTTCAGATTCGGTTTGCCTCAAGCTTGATCTTGATTTTCTCAGGCTTGACCGCCACTCCCCCTCCGGTGCTGCTCTTGGTTATTGATTTTGTTTTTTGTTTACTTGTTTTGTTTCTATTTGTCTTGATCTTGCTTGTTCTCTTGTTGATTTGTGGGGGTATTTGTTGTTAATCCAGACCCTTGGTTGTGGGCGAGAACTGTACCTTGGCTATCGGGTCGAGGAAAATGAGTGTTGACACGGACGTTTTATTCGCCTAGGGTTGAGAAATAAGCACTACCTATGCATTGGATTGTGTCTACCTTGAACAGATATATTATTTCATTTGAAAATTAGTCATAGATTAGCGGAAGTTGAAATCATAAATATGTCTTAAATAATAGAATGTTTATGTATGTGTCTATGATGTTGTAACCTTGTAGCTTCGGTTATGATTTGCATTCTCTGAGCTTTATGCACTTGTGATGTAAGAGCTACATGCTCGTGATCCTTTTTATTAATAAGATTGGAATGATTTTCCCTTTTTTTAAAAAAATAATAATAAGTTCTTTATATTTGGCTATATTGTTGTACAAATTTAATAGACCAATCATTAGATTTGTGGGATTCACATAAATTCACAAATCTAATGGTTGATTTATAAGATGAGATGAACCAAATATGGAGAAAATATTAACCCATAACATTTCTCTTTCTTTTTTAAGAAATTTTCATAATGAGAAATGCTAATGAGTTAATAAGTTCTGCATATTCGGCCTATATTCTCCTATAAATTTAATATATCAACCATTAGATTTGTGGGGTTTACCATTGACTTATGTGGAGTCCACATAAGTCCATAAATCTAATAGTTAATTTGTAAGATGAGATAGGTCAAATATGGCCAAATTAGTATTTTTTTTTCTTTATAATTTGTTTATAGATTGTTCAAACAACCCATTGGGCCGACCTGGCCCATGGGGCCACCTAAATTCGACAAGAAGAGAAATGAGAACAGATACTTTTCTTTTTGGCTAATGCTATACATATTTCAAATCAAAATTATAATAATATCACTCACAAAAAAAAATAAAAAAAAATTATACTAATATCATACTATGTTGATTGTTGACATAACATTTTTTTTAAGGACTATTAACCCATGTATCGTCCTGATAATATGATTATGGTGTAATTGTGGTGTGAAAAAAATAGCATTGTATAATTATGATTTTAGTTTTTTTTTTTTTTTTTGGAATACTTGAATATGATTTTTTTTTTTAATAAGAATTAATGGTTGCTGGAATTTATTGTGTTGTACCTCCCAAATACGGGTTAAAATATCAAAAGTCAAGAGAAAGTTCAGGATTAACATCTAAGCATATATCCCATTCATAACAGTCAAGCACATTAATAACTGGAGGCGCATATCTCGTTCGTAACCATCAAATTAATAATTTAGATCACATTAATTGCAGTAGCGGTTTCACATTGACAATAACGGTCAGGAGACAAGGTTATTAATTCACCCATCAATCACTCTTGAATCTCATTTTCCTCGCCTGGTTACCATTCTGATTATCAGGCAACCTACACTATATATAGGCACATGTTATGGAGCCTAAGGTACGCCATACATTCAAATTCTTGAGAATGAGAATGAAAGAAATGATCTGACTTAGATATCGGAGTGAATTCACCGGCACCCCACCGGCGAGTTCTCCTGATTAGCTATTGTTTTGCAGGAATAAAAGGAGCGGGAAGACTAACAAAGATTGAAGATGAAAGATGCCTCGAAGAACGTGCTGTCCACACCAATCGGAGACTGTTGGACCAAAAAATGCACTAACATATTGCATTATTTTTATATTATGTATTCTTTATAACTATTCATGTATATGCCAAACAAATGGTGGCAAGAGCTATAATTTTTATAAAAAAGATGCAAAGATGTTATTTATTCATGAATTGGGATTTTCAGGCAATTGAAAAATTATCTTGGTATTTTTGTGCTTTATGTTGGAAATTGTGATTTTTTAAGTGGAGTATGTATATATTTTAAACATGGTTGATATTATGTACATTTTTAAACATGGTTTATATTAGTTGTGGGCACATTTTTTTTTTTATTATTAGTTGTGAGCACCTTAAATATGTTTGAAACACCCCAACGTAAGTGCGAGTGATGTGAGACCTAATTCGAAGGTCAATGCTCCGATTCAAAGGACATAATTGTTAAATGTCTGATTCAAAGACCAATGTCCTGATTCGAAGGACATTTATCTTAAGCCTAATGTGAAAACCGGGAAAAATACACTTTATCCCATTTAAAGTATTCATGCATTTGCGTTTTAGTGTCCAATGTTTAAAAAGTAACGAAAGACTCCCACAGTGTATCTAACGTTGGCCAAAAACACCAAAATAATAAAACAAGTGGGGGGTGGCCGAGCCATTTGGGGGTGGCTCAGCCCCCTCGATTTGGCTAAGGAGGGTGGCTTGGCTACCCCCATTTGGCCAGTATGGGGTACCAAACCACCCATGTGTTCCATGAGGATGGTCCAATCACCTCGTATGCTTGAATGGAAGTGGTCGAAATCACCCCAAAATGAGTTTGAGGGTGGCCGAGCCATTCTCATTCGGCTAGTCTGGGAGTGGCTGGCATCCCCTACACACACACATATATATATATATATATATATATATATATATATATTTCTTTTTTTTAATAACTTTCTGTTTTATGTTTTAGGTTTAGTTTAGTTTATTTTTATTTTTATTTTTATTCTTTTTGTAGTTTTTTTATTTTTATTTTTATTTTTTTTGAAGTTTAGTTTTAGTTTTTGGTTTTTCTTTATTTATTATTATTTTTTTACATAAGCTTTTTTTTTTTTTTTTTTTTTTTTTTTTTTGTTTTGGTTTACACTTTACCCCCGAAGTCATTTATGTTTATACTTTACGCCCTGAGGTCATTTTCGAAAGCTTTGGTTAAAAAAGGTCACGTGCCACGCTCGTGACTTAGTTTCCATCCAAATAGACAAATTTCATAGATGGATGGTATTTCTTGCTAATGTCATATACATTGTTGGGATCTTTTGTCACTTTTTAAACATTGTGCGCCAAAACGCAAATGAGTGGATACTTTAGGGGTATAAAGTGCATTTTCCCCTTGAAACCAATGCTCTGATTCAAATGGCTTTATATTTATCAGTCTGATTCGAAGACCATTGTTTAGATTCAAAGGACCACAGAAAATGCCAAGGCATAATGTTTAGTGTTATATTTTTAGATATGATGATGAAGCTTTATTGCTCATAGTGTATTATAAGAAATGTGTGAAAAAAGTGTTCCATAAAATGTTTCGAATCTATGATGCGAATTTCTCCTTTGTTTAAGCTTATTTGGTTACTTGATATATTATTATATTGATGCAAGATTTATTGTTAAGCATTGTTATTATTCACACTTTAAGTTATTTATGGAATTGATTTCAGTCCTATGAAAGAAAAGCCGAGAATACTTTGTTCGATCTCACACTTGAATTAACGAACTCTACTTGCTTTAGTGACTCATTAAATCTATTTAAAAACTTTACTTAAGACTTCTGGATTACCACGCATTTTGAAAAAATTTCCACAATTTCAATAACTCTAAATTTCACCTCTTGAACTTTTAATTTGATGCAATGTACTCCTCCTCGTCAAATTTTAAACATTAAAAGTGATAAAATGATCTTTATACCCATGATTTTTTTTTTTTATAAAATATTTACCCTTAATTTCAATTTTTTTTTTTTTTTTAAATCGAAAGGTAATTTGGTCTTTTTAATAACTTGTATTAGGGGTTAACGACTAAATTTGGCAAAGGCCAAAGGGTGATCAATTGAATCAAATTGAAAATTTAAGGAGTTAAATTGAGAGCTTTTGAAATTTGAGAAGACTTCTCAAAAGCCGTGATAGTTCAGGAAATATAAAGTGAAGTTTCCCAACATTTTTCATATAGCATATTAGGATCCTTCTAGCACCACCAAAGAATAGGAAAAGCATATCATCCAAAGCACATCAAAATATTGATATGTTATCAACATCATAGGCAGAGAAAATCCAGTGGATTGTCATCATGAAGTACTCTTGCCTGAAACCACACAACCTTTATCTTCAACACAACAGCCTCATTTATTTGCATATTTGCCAGTCAAATCAACTTGTCTACATTTTTCACTCATGGATTTCGATGCTCGCACACTTTTCCTACATTGTTGAGGTTAAAAGATACAAAACAGATTAAGGGAAACAAGAGTAATGAAAAACCATTCCTCACTACTTATAATTTAGAAGAATGCCGTGCTTTATCTCATAT
This sequence comes from Corylus avellana, assembly GCF_965113065.1. Classification (NCBI taxonomy): domain Eukaryota; kingdom Viridiplantae; phylum Streptophyta; class Magnoliopsida; order Fagales; family Betulaceae; genus Corylus; species Corylus avellana. Next base: position 5,348,051 of record NC_142498.1, read on the forward strand.
TTGAAGCTCTATCTCCCTCGCCCCCTTGTTTGTCTCCCTCCAAAACTGGTTTTTCTTGCACTCTGACCAGGGTGCTTACCAACACTATTGAACTTGAGTGGTACAACTTGCTCAATATATGATTTTCCCGGAAAGTTCCTTTTATCTTTAGGAAGTGCTCGTAACTGCGGCAACCAGTATGCCACATACTCGCCTTCAGGATCATATGTCTGTGCCTGCAATTCCAGAAGTATCTTAGGTGTGTATAATATGTTTGTGTGATGAAGCAGAATATTTGTACCCTTTCCATGTCCAATGTTTCTCTGTACTAATGAATTCACTTGCTTTTATTATCTATGAACTAGTACGAAACACTCCTAGGATCACTAATTCTTGGAAACTATCTGTCAATTCAAATTTTATCACCTATTTTTCTAAAAAAACCAAAGCATGTTCAGCATTATATTTTTTCAAAACAATTCAAAAGGGAGTTGGATGGTGCTGCTTGGGTTGAATAATTGCAACTCAGGTCTTGTAGTATGCATATTTTCACTTACCATTAACATGAAGAATAAAAAGATCTAGAAAAGCTGTAGTACATCCAGAAAACCAAGTGCTATATGTACTTCTATCTTTCTTTAAAGAATGCCAAACACACTCCCACTCTTACACTCTCAATTGCACACTCCTTGATCTGAATTTTGGATGAAGCAGTATTAGATTTAGGATCCAATAATGTTTTTAGAACATTAGTGCCATGTCAAGGAGTGTGCACTTGGGAATGTGAGTTGGAGTATATGTAGAATTTCTCCTTTCATATTATTCCTGCTTGCCAATATGGAGTTATAAAAACCATTTATTTCTCCCAACTTAATCCATAAACAAATCTAATTTCAGAATTATGAAATAAGAATTGCATCTGAAACAACCTTTATAAATGCCTACCCACCTCCAAGAAAATAAAATAAAATAAAATTTGTATGAAAGCACTCACTTGCTTTGGGATGCTGAAGTAGCGATCTTCTCTAGGGTCATTCCCAACTCCTGAACAAAAACAACAATAACTGGCATCATCCATAGATCTCACTAACAGCAAAGTTAAAAACAAAACTAACATGTTTAGCAGCTGCATTCAAGAATTTAAACATACTGTTTAATAGTAACATTTTTTGTCATGGATAATGGTTAGGTTTACTAGTCAGGTCAAATGATTGTCCAATCACACCAATCAACTTCTGAAACACATACCAATTTTTTCCCTTCAGTATCATGTTTTTCCTTTTGTATCCACCATCTACCAATACTTTTCACTTCCAGGACATCGATCGTTCTGGCTTTAATCCTCCCGTTATTGACAAACAACAGGATTTCATGGGAAAATTTATAGAATGAGGTAAAAGGAATATCATTACTTCCAAATATATATATCTATATAATGATAACATTCTCTTTAGTTTCTCTTCATTGTTTTCTACGTCTCCTTAAAAATGCAGTAAACAAATAAACACAGGTGTCTTTGCCTAGTTCCATAGTACTATTATGTAAAGGTTGCCATGGGTTCACATGCAAGTCAAACAAATTGTCCTTTCATTATAACACTTTCTCTGAAAAATATAAAAGAAAAAAGAATATTTCTTCAGCCCAAAATCTTGCTACTTCTTTTTGTCTTTTCTGACCCCAACACATATCCCACACACTGGGCAGAGACTGGACCCCATTAGTAATGAAAAAAAAGAAAGAAAAAAGATACCCAAATGCACCTCTGTAATCTCATCATGGCCATCCTGCAGCCTGTAACGCCCTAGAGTGTTACCAAGACGGTCATACTGTTTGACACCATGACTAGAATTGGCACTGATAATGTGAAAAAAAGAAAAATCATACTATTTAAACTGCTTTCCCAATTTATGAAGCAACCACTTTGAACTAACAACATGCAGAAAACATCACAACAGGCTGGCTTGTCATGCACTCTACACAAAAAAATGCTTACATATACAAATATCCAAGCATATATGATAACGGGCAGATCCATGAAGATGAGAATCACCTGCTCCATATGTCCAATTCCCATAATTGGAACATGGGTCATAATCCAAAAGGCATGTCTCAAACCATTCAGCTCCCATACGCCAATCAATGCCCATATCTCGAACAAGAAAGGAACATACTATCTGTAGAAATAACACCAATTATTCATAACACAGTCAACTATATTAAGTAATATTGAGATTCAAACAAGCTGTCTTAAGGCATTCTTGAGATTTACTTGTCGGCCTCGATTTGACATGAACCCTGTGGTTGACAGTTCTTTCATGTTTGCATCTATGAGGGGGTACCTAAAAGTTCACCAACCTTAATTATGTCAATCATGGAGCAGAACAATTTTCTGGCAACCTAATGTTCAATGTTTGACTACATTTTGGTTTTCCAGGGCAAATGATCGCCCTGTTTCATGTAGAGGGAAAAAAAAAGAGAGAAAGAAAAAGGGGGGGGGGGGGGGGGGGGTTTGGAGTGGCCATAGATGGTCATGTTCAGATGACGAATCACTGAAATAAAACTTTTATTATAAAATGTTATTTTCAGTCAATAAACAAAAATGAAGTAGGATAACTTCTAATGCAGCAGATATCAAAACAAGACTCATTTCATTTCCATGTGGCCATGCACCTATAAAAGTACGTACTGAAATGAAAAGAAAGCAGCAACTCAGACATATGTGGAAACAACTATATACCCTGTACGGCCGTCTCTCCAGGACTCAAACAAATCCTTGTCCTGGCTCCATTCATGCTCCACTTTTCTTGGACCACCTTAAAAAGAGAACTTTACATGACTACATATAAGAAACATGTAACCTGAAAACATTTCAATAATGATACTTACATGCAGATCAGTAATATTGTGTATTATCCAAGAACACAGCATTCATTAAACCACAGGTCCAAAGTTTCATGATCTAAACTGAACAAACACAGCATGAATCAAATATTTCTAATATTTACCTATATGGAAAAGGGAATTCCCATATTTGACTGATAGAAACCTGAAGTAATCTCTCCATATCAATTCGAACAAAACCCTGTCAAGTTGAACATAGATTCAGGAAGTGAGAAGAAAAAGTTCCCTGATACAAAAAGTTCAACCCAGCTCAAAGATTGGCTTGTAATTAGTGAATTTCCAGCAATCTTTCGTTGCCATCTGTCCAATACTGCACAGTCTGCATTTCCATGGTTAACTCAATCTCACCTGGACATTTACATAATAGCTCAGAACAGGCCTACGCATGTGCTTGGAAGATTTTCTTCTTTCCTTTCTGTTTGAGAGGTGTGTGTAGGGGGACCCAAATATGGGAAAAAAGTAAGTGGGTGAGGTTGGTTAAGTAAAGAAGTTATGCCAATGTCATCTGAATATTGTTATTTGGTATTTTTATACAGTATCCGCGTTCCTCTCGATTTGTAATTGAAGACACAAATTAATTGGTTCTGTTGGGTTAGCTATGAGCTGTGTATTATCAACAATTTCCATAGAAGGTGGTAAGATGATGTCTTGAGCAATTACAAATCAGGGACCCATGACACAAAGAGACGCGGCACAAATTCCATATAGATTACTTCTCAATACAATTTCTTTTAAAGTCATTTGCCCGCCCCTTAGGAGATCACTCTCTAGCATGAACCAGGGTAAACCCCCAGCCCATTCCCGATTGATCAGTATGTTGGTTTGCCACTGTAGCAACCTCTGGTGTCACCGCATCTGAAACTTTGTTGTCTTGAGGTTGCTTGGCATCTGAGGTTGACTCAATCAATGGAGGAGAACCTTGATTGTCATGACTCACAAACTGTCCTTTCTGCTGGTTTTGAGGAGCAGGGTATATATGTATATATATCAGTCCCCACAGAAAAGAAGCAGCTGGATATTCTTCACATAAATTTGGCTCAAGTACCTTGTTACTCAGGAAAACATGAATTCAATTGTGTCACAACTTAGGGAAGCACTAGCCAGCTATGTGCTATACCTTAGAAGGACTAATCAAAGTTATAATTGGAGCTCCTTAAAGTTATTTATATAGTCCAATCTCGCCTAATACATAACCAATATGGGACTTGACAAATATGTGCCTCATAATCCAGTCATTCATTGTGGGACTTAACTTTTATGACCCATGGTACCAAAATAAACATAGGAAATTGGGAAAAAATAGAAAATCTATCGATAATCATATCCTGAAAGAAAAAAGCAGTACCAGTATGTGGAATCATTTGCTTGCCTTTCCTGTTCATATCTCTTCACCTATGGAAATTAAAAATTAGTCTCATCCTTCAAATGTTGTATATCTATGCGGTACAAAAGCAAAAATGAACAAAATTTTCAACCTCTTCATGTATTAAGCGAGGAGAGAGGCTTCCTGATGCAAGCCATGGAGAGAATTTTGTTGAATAATCAGGTCCTAACATCCCATTTCTGGTCTCTTTGTATATCCTTAGCAAGTCCTACATATACATGACAATAATGATAATTAGACAACCACATAATTGCTGCTATTAGTGTACCTTTAAACATCATAGAATGTCTAATTCAGAGACTATCAAAAATAAAATATTTGTAACTAGATCACAGTTTGATTTTGAAATTGATCATATTGGCCTATCTTACATTCCATGGATTCCCTTTGTAATTTGTTTAGTATCTAATGCACAAATCCATCATGATGACAGAGGTTATAAAAAGAAATTTAGAGTCAACAACATGACAGAAGAGGCAAGGTCTACTTTTGAAGTTCATGAACTGCACTTATTATAATCTTTTAATTATGACAGTTGTTGTCCTTGAATTTCCACGTTCACAAAGACTATTGGAATCTGAAACCAACAACTCTAATGCCACCATAAATTAAGATTTTTTATTTTTGTTGTAATGTATTTAAGATGTTAAATTTTCATTCATGTTGCAATGTATATAGATGACAATGCTGCTGCCAAAAACAAGCATCAATGAAAATAAAATTTTGAGAGATTTTCACTTGCCTTCTTCCAGAAGTATTCGTTTACCCTGCCCAGTGCGGCACTTTCACCCCCCACAAACTTCATTCCTTTGCTAACCTGAATTAAGAGGAAAAAAGACTAAAGGTCACGATTTTTAAGGTTATGATGGAGGAGTGTATATCTCAAAGTACTTATTAGAGTGAGACTTGATGTGCTGTTAAGTATATATGCATGTATGAATAAAGCTACATTATGTGAGTGGACTCCAAGCTGATCTACTGAAGGAACACATCCCCAATCGCTGACACTTGGTGGCGGCCCAAGAAATGTTGGAGTTTTAATGCAGCCCCGGATAGCGCATTTGGCTTCAATAGACTGCAAAAAATTTTATGATGTGAACAAACACATCTACCACATAAAATACCTTTCCTACATATCCCTGACAAGATATAATGAACTCAAAACTATTATGAGAATCATCATGCCTTACGAAACTGAGTATAAACATCTGGTAAACAGCCGGGATCAAATGGGAGGTCATCAATGTGGTACATGGTGGTACCCCAAATAAGCTGTAACTTAGGGTTGTGAGTTTTACTCGACCCCAAAGATTGTTGTAGCACCACTTGCCGCAGAGCTTTGCTGACCAATCTTTCGACATTCAGCTCCTCACTGCAGGTTTCTTTGTGGGCATATACCTGACTAGATTACATTAGAAACCCAGATCGCATGCTTCAATATTAACTCATAATATGGTGGGAATCACTCAACTGTGTGTGCTCCAACAGCTTCTGCAAGAGAAGGGAGAATTTCCTCAGGCTTGCCATGTCGAATAAGCAAATTCAGGCCCCGCTTTATCAAATTCTTTTTCAGGTCAGCCAAACTTTCAACAAGAAATTGCGCTCTCAACTCTGCCAAGCAATTACAACCACTCCAAGTCACCCCCACAAAAATTATGTACCATTATCAATTCAGAACAAGTCAAAAAAATTGTTAAATCATCACTGATCCTAAAAGCTTAAACCGATAGAAAATAATTAATTTAATCATTTAATTAATATTCAAACACTCTCCTTAAATGTGGACCTTAATAACAATATTTAACTGAAATAGAGGTTTAATTGATGGATACAAGATTTGAACTCACTGCTTAGATATTATGTTAACAGAGATGGACTTAGGACCTGTTTGGAATTGCGTTTGAGTAGCCTAAAAGTGCGTTTAACACTTAAAAAGTCTATTTGAAGAAAAAAGTAATCGTTTGGTAAAAAAATCAAAAGCGCTTTTAAGGGTCTAAAAAGCCTAAAAATGGCCAAAACGCACTTTTGGCAAAATCTTAAAAATAAAGCTTTTGCCAGCTGTGTGACATGTTTATTTCTGATAAGTTTTAATCATTCAAGAATTAAATTGAAAATTGAATTATATTAAAAAATAATTATTTTTTATTTTGTTTATATTTTCTTGAATGAATACTAATTTTTTTTTTTTTTTTTATATATTAATTTAGTCTTTAATCTTAATATATTTCTCATCAATTATTTGGCTCTCTATTTAAATATATTTCAAATTCATGCTTGATAAAAATTTCTGGTTCCGCCGGTTAAAATGTTACCATTTATCCTAAAAAACTTCTGACAGATAGACAAAGATTAATTACCTCATTTAATTAATATTCTAAGACCAGGCATACATACCTATAAACTATGAGAGTTAAACATTAACACATATGATCCAAAGTGAATTGTTTATTTAAAGGAGTATACAATGCATAATGAAATCGTTTCATCACAGCCAAAAAAAACTAGTAATACTAATACAGTACCTCCAGTTTTAGGGAATCCGAAATAATAGGTGGTGCCGAAAAGTCGAGGATCGACGCAATAAACCGGCAATACCATCTCGGACGAAACCCACGCCTTGTACAAAGCCTCATTGTCCAACACTCTCAGATCGTTCCTGAACCAAACTACGGCGGTCCCTAATCCTCCTCGGCCGGTCCTCGGAGACGACGAGGAGTACCTTTGAAAGGTTTGGTCGGCGATGCGGTCTACTTCGTCGGTGTCGAGGCCCGGGACCTGGTGGATCGTTGCAGCAGAAGAAGCCGACGGTCTCAGCCCAGGTTTTGAGAGTGGATTCATCGCCTTGAATAGTGAAAATATTGGTTTTGACGGGATTGTGAGGTTTTTAAAGGAAAGAGAAGGCACCGAGGAACAGTGAATCGCCATGTTTGCATGTAGTCATAGCTTGGATTTTGTGGGAGAGAGAGAGAGAGGATGATTTTAAGCAGTTGAGATACTGACACGTGGGCATGAACTTTTGTGTGACGTGGCTTCGTGATAGCCTATGATGATCTGTGCACGAACGACTTATCGTATTATGGCAATTATACGGAGACGATGACACGTGAGTTAGAGGAGCATCTCCATTAAGCTCTTCATATTTAGGTAATAAAATTATATCAATTACAATCAATCCTCTGAAAAGTAATTATTTCATAAAGTAAATATTCTAACATAACAAATATTCTATCATAAATCAAATATCATACCATATCACATCTTTTGATATATTCTAATATCAATAACCGCTCAGCATAAAACCCCATTCTTGGAACATTTTCTAAGGCAAAAATCACAGGGAAATTAAAGATGATGGAAATGGACACACCTTGGAGAGGATAGACGCAACAAGGTCACCGGGACCGGTTCGCACCTCTGGGTTGGAGAACGAAACGGAGGCCGAAATTCTCAATGCCTTGCGCTGGCGATGGTGATAAGGAAGCGAAACTATGAGAGGTGGATTGGAGGGAAGCGAGGTTGAGTTGAGAAATTTGGGTTTTGACTGCCTGTTACCTTTGAATGAGGGCGGTAATGGAGCTGGAGAATGTGCGGCCATGGAGTCTTGGAAGCGCACTCGATCGGCCTTCCTTTTCTTTCAGAGATTGTTGCTGATCGTAGGCGAGGCTTTCACTTTTCTGGCAATTGGTAGGATATCAACCGTTGGACCCACGTGTCACTGATGTACTGGAATATATGCTGCCACGTCGACAACCTGATTTTCTGCCTTATCGTTTTTTTTTTTTTGAAGGAAGTGGAACAGTGTTTATTTATTTATGATAGTAGCCAACTGTGATGCGGGGAAATGGGAATTTATCAAAGAGTGTTAGATTCATGGAAATAAAGTGTGATATAGGGATGGAAAAATATAAATTTACTTTTTCAAAAATCGTGTGATTTTAATTTATTACTTGGATTTCTAAAATTTCAAGTTTTTCACCTTTTTTATTTTATTTTACTCTTTTATGCTCAAAATTGTCTAGACTACTTTGTTAATAACACGTAAGAGCATTGTTAGACTAATCATTTTTTTTTTTTTGGGGGGTTATTTTGGTGAGCCAATATGGTGAAAATAACTCTAAATCCCTCCTTGGTAACTTCATTATTCTGCTGAAAAAAAATATAGTAAGTGTTACACATATAAAATATAGCCCGAGCCAATGGGCCTAGTTCGTAACAGCCCAGAAGTATAGATGTCATCAAAGCTCAAAATCCATAGGGTGGTTGGCACCGTCAAAGGCTAGCACTATCTCGGGATAACGTTGTTAGGTATGCCTGCCTCTTGGATCTATGAGGCCAGAAGGGTGGCTCGAGATAGGCTGTCAATCGAGTCTATCACAATGATCGAATGAAACCTCCTTGAACGAATATGGAAAGATATCATGCTCATTATACACGAGATATGCAGGGCACTATTCACAGGATACGCATTAAATTACCGAGGCAGATACGATTTGCCTATAATAGTCACAAGATTGGATCATTAATTTGATTGTCATTCAATTACCCCCGAATCCCGAGTTTCCAGCCTGGTTACCATATTTGGCTCAAAACGATTCGGCCTAAAAATAGGCTAGCACACAAAGCAAGAAGGTACACGATATATTTTTGACTCTTGAATTGAATCCATGAGAAGGAGTTAACTTAAGCATTAGAGGATGATCCACCCAAACATCCCCGGTAAATGCTCTTAACGCTTTTGCCTTGCAGATTGAGGAATGATTCCAGAAGAAGATTGCGAAATTGTCCTTATTTTCACTGTACCGGAAACTGTATTAACGGTAAGCATTGTTCACTCACCAAATACATAAAAAAATGATTAAAAACTTTTTGTTCTATCCTCATTTTCTTTTCGTTTTGTCACGTATGCCTCTCATCCATTTTCTTTGTTTTCTCTCATCCACTTTGCTTAGTGTCGTTTCTAAAGAGTGTCATTTTTGTTGGAAATAAATTTGGATGGTGTACAAATTCTCATTGATATAAAATAATTACAATATGAAAATTAACAATAAAATAAAAGAGATGAAAATAGAATATGGAAAGATCTCACAATGCTATAAAATTACGCAAAAGCGTTGTCCTTAAAGGGTGATTCGTGCCTCCTGGAGTGTATAACTCGGTGCGATTAGATCCTTTGACATGCAACCTCTCAGGATTAGACTATAGCGTCTACCTTCGTTAAGGACGCACTTCTAATAACGAAGAGTAATAGAACAACCCAATTGTCAATGTGAATGAGGGACTTCGGAATATATTTCGTAGAAAAGCTAACAATATAATTAATATATATATATATATATATATATATATAGCTTTCTAGCTTAGAAAACCAAAGTGTTTAACAAGAGAAAATAATATATAATATATTTAGTTAACTACCAGTTAGCTATATTGGGATAATTGTCAGTAACCCTACCAGACTAATGAAGGCCAGATTTGGGGGCGTTACAAACTTAGATCATGACGTGTCTTTTATTTTTTTCCTTCATATGTCTATGTCATAGTTTGTTGGTCGAATAATTTTACATCGCTTTTTATATCTCTTTTTTGAAGCCAACATTTTTTTTTTTTTTCATGTATCCTTTAAAAAGGTATATGAAATTACAATGGCCAATTAGACTATAACTTTTCACCTAAAGCCATGTCCACTCCTACAAATTTAAACACAACTTTCATGCTCCTTAAACAGAACTTTTGAAAAAAAAAAAAAACAAAGGCTTGTAGAAATTCCCAGATGACTTTAATAAAACTCAAGAGTTATAAGACACGACCTTAACAAAAATTCACCTTAGTCAAAAGCCATCAAATGTTTCTAAGGTCACCATGAATGCTTAAACAACTCTTACCTTAAATAAATTAAAATACAAATTTCATGTTCGATTGGACATGACTTTTGCAATAATAATAATAATAATAATAATAATAATAATCTTAGAAATTACCAATGACTAATAAAATTTGAAGGGTCAAGACACAACCTTAACCAAAATTCAAGTTAGTAAAAAGCCATCAAACATTTCCAAAGTAACAATGCCAAAACAACTCTTAGCTTAAATAAATTAAAATACATATTTCATGTTCGATTAGACATGACTTTTGCAATAAAAAAAATAAAAAAATCTTAGAAATTATTGATGACTGTAATAAAATTTCAAGAGTCAAGACACAACCTTAACCAAAATTCACGTTAATAAAAAGCCATCAAACATTTTCAAAGTAACAATGACAAAACAACTTTGAGTTTAAATAAATTAAAAAAATGTAAAATTGGTTCACGTGGTTTGACAAATAGTTCATAAACACTCTTTGGGGTAAGCATATATAAAAAAAAAAAAGGTCCATGTTGTTGAGAAAATTTGACAAAATTCATTAATGAGCAACATCAACACCAGCCACATTGTAAAACATGTCACCTACAATAATAATAATAATAAAAATTGTAAAACTATAAATATTAAAAAATATAAACAAAAAAAAAATAAAAATCAAAGAGGGTGGTGAGTCAGTCCCTTTGGCCAAATGAAGGGGGGTGGCCAAACAAAATTAATATTTTAATCAGGTAAAACAGGGAGTTTTGAGTGGCCCTAACGGGTGTTAAAAATTTTTGACGGTAGGGAGTTTCTTGTAGTTTCGATTGACCCAGGGACTAAATTTCCGAAAAAAATACGGTAGGGAGTTTTTCATGAAGGCGCGTTGACCTAATGAGTTTATATCTAAATTCCCTTTCTAAAATATCCCTATTTTTTATAAATATATATAAAAAGTTACAAAGATTCATTAAATCTTGACCAATGCCTACTTTTTGCATTTTTTTCTTTGGGTTAAATTTACTTTACCCCCTAAAGTATCAAGAATTTTTCAATTCGAACCCCAATGTTTAAAAATTAGCAATGTACCCCTCCTAATGTTTCAAAAATTTTCAATTCAGGTCTTCCGTTACTAATTTCCGTCAAATTTGGCGGAAATCTATGAAATTATGTAATTACCCTCAATGCTTTTTTTTTTTTTTAATATATGTCAAATTATACGGAAATTAGTAACTGATGGTTTGAATTGAAAATTTTTGAAACATTAGGGGGTACATTGCCAATTTTTAAACATTAGGGTTCGAATTGAAAAATCCTTGAAACTTCAGGTGGTAAAGTGAATTTAACCATTTTTCTTTTATCTTTTTTTGTTTTTTTTTTTTAAAAAAAAAGATAAAGGATTTACTTATTGTGGCTTGTAACATACATAGATTATTTTCTAAGAGAATTTAGCGTGATGGATGGCATATGGAGACTATAGAGGAAACTTGCATTGACAATCACTTGGAAGCATGACATATTTCAATAATTATACAATACATGTGAGACAACAATATATATATATATATATATATATATATATATATATATATATTACAACCACTCAAATTGAAACTTTTGAGATCTCGTCAAAAAAGAGTCAAAAGATTACTCATTTTCCTCTGTAGCAAGCTTTTTGAGCTTTTTCTCTTTCATCATAGTTTGTGAATCATCAATCATATTTGGAGATCTCATTTTTCTCTTAGAGGAGCATCTGTTTTCTATATTGTTACTGTCATAGTCATCATCACTGACAACAATGGCATGATCCTCATCTTTTCCATCAACAACCCTTTCATATACTAGATAGACCCCTATTTTCTTCACAATGATTTCAGGCCCTCAATCTACAAGAACCTCTACTTCATCACCATCCTCAAAATCATTGGTACGAACAATATTGCGTAGGTATAGGTGATCTCCAAAAGGGAATGGGCCACCAATTGTTCCTGCCAAATCAGTCGGAACAGTATTCTTGGTATGGTTGATAAATGACATGCTATCTTTATATGAAGAGAATACTTGAACACGTGATGCAAAGACAACACCTACACCAAACTCTTTCAATATGGGATCAACAGTAGGTACTTTAAAATGTACCGAGGGTCCCTCACACTGATACGTGAACCAATTGGGGATTTGATTGCCGGGGAGGACAATGCCAAACACTTCACGAACTCCACCAAATTCCTGTTACATTAGCATAGGATGATGTGTGTTAAAGTATTAACTAAGTGATACGAGATAACATGATATATAACAGGTCTTGAGTTGAAATCCTACTCCACACATTATTCTATGGGAAAAATACATTTTACCCCCATGAACTATCCACTCATTTACACTTTGACCTCCAATGTTTAAAAACTGACACTTGCCCCCTCTCCCCCCCGCGCCCCCCCCAAAAAAACTTTCAAATTGTTGCAATTCAACCATTCTGATTTTTTTTTTCCAAAATGCCCCTATCCCAAGTTTTTAAAAAAAAATTAAAAATTAAAAATTAAAAATTAAGGGGTGTTCTGTCTCGGGTGGCCAAAGCCACCCCTAGGCCCAACTGGGGTGGCCGGCCACCCCTTAATTTTTATTTTATTTTATTTAATTATTATTATTATTTTTTAACTTGGGATTTGGGCATTTTGGGAAAAAAAGAAGTCAGAATGGTCGAATTGCAACAATTTGGAAGTTTAGGAGGAGGGTCAAGTGTCACTTTTTAAACATTCGATGTCAAAGTGCAAATGAGTGGATAATTTAAGGGGGTAAAATGTATTTTCCCCTTATTCTATTTTAGTTAAAAATTAGGGAAAACTTCATTTCAAACCCTTGAATTACCGCACATTTTGGCAAGCCCCTAAACTTTAAAATCTCTCAAATTCAACCCTTAAACTTTCAATTTGATGCAATTTACCCCATCCGTCAATTTTTGCCGTTAAAACCCCTAAAAGGACAAATTTACCCTTCAATTTTCTTTTTATTAAAAGGGGTTAAATACTCCATACCCCTCTGGGATTTCGTTGCTTTATTTTTTCCCCCTAGGGTTTGATTTTTATCACACGAGGTCCTTGTAGTTTTGATAATAGACCAAATTAGTCCTTTTGTCAGTTGACTTAACAGAAGTCCATGTGGACCAATCAAATGTTGACACGTGGCACCTACTTAATTTTTTTTTTAATTTCTTTAAAAAAAAAAAAAAAAAATTGGGGGTGGCCGAGCCACCCCCTTGGCCATTTGGGGGTGGCTCGACCACCCCATCCGGCGAAATGGGGGGTGGCCAGGAAACCACCCCCAGTGGGTACTGGGTGTAACACCCCACCTCAATGACACACAATATTGTCCGCTTTTGGCTCCCCCCCCAGACTTCCCAGGAGGTACTTCTCAGGAGGTCACCTATCTTAGTACTACTCCAGCAAAAACACGCTTAACTGCGGAATTCTGATGGGACCATGACCATCATGGCTTTAAAACGCGTTGTTGTCATTAAGGGTGTAGTATACATTTAAGCACATCCTCATCTCCATACCCAGGCGATATGAGAGATCACACTGGGGTGGCTCGGCCACCCCCTAGGCTCCATGGGGGTGGTTTCAGCCACCCCCTTGGGCACCAAGGGGGTGGCTCGGCTACCCCCATCCGGCCAGATAGGGGTGGCCAAGCCACCCCCATGGCCAAAGGGGTTGGCCGAGCCACCCCCAAATTGCCAAGAGCCATCCCCATTTTTTTAAAAAAAATTTTAAAAAATAAAATAAAAAAGTTTTAAGTAGGTGCCATGTGTTAACATTTGATTGGTAAATGTGGACTTTCGTTAAGTCAACTAACGGTCAACTGACAGGACTAATTTGGTCTATTATCAAAATCACAAGGACCTCCTATGATAAAAATCAAACCCTAGGGGGGAAAAAATAATGCAACGAAACCCAGGGGGTATTTAGTATTTAACCCTAAAAAATATATATATATTTTTTTTTTAAAGAAAGAAAAGGTTCATAAGGTGGCCCAACCATGGGTCGCCTTGTGATTTTTTTTCTTATAATAATTTTTTTTTAAAAAAAATTAATTAATTTAAAATTAAGGTCTTTGAAATTTTATAAAAAAGTCAGGGATATAAACATTATTGTCTCACGTTTAACGTTTAAAATCTGACGGAGGGTTCAAATTGAGAAGTTTTAAAGTTTGGGAGCTTGTCAAAACGCGCGGTAATTCAGGGGTCTAAAGTGAAGTTTCCCTTAAAAATTAAGAAAAAGAGAGAGAGAGAGAGAGAGAGAGAGAGAGAAAACATGTACCTGTAGGAAGCTTTGCTTAAGAGTATATGTTAGATTCATGCATCCTACCATGCCAATAGGCACAATAGGATTTGAACGCTTATCCAAACCTAGAATTTCGACCAATTTGTGACAGTTAGCAAGGTTCATACCATTCATATTTGAGAGCTTTGATAGGTCTGGCATTCTTTCCAGTGCAATGCAATGTTTTGCATCTAAAAAAATCAAACTTGCTGGTAAATCCGGAATTGATTTAAGCTTTCTACAGCGATCCAGTCTGAGATGTTGAAGCTTCGAAAGACCACCTAGGCTTGTTGATAGGCTTTCAAAACTATTGCATCTTAAATCTAAAATTTTAAGAGAGCATAAATTCCAAAGATCTATAGGAATTCCGTCATCCGATAAATTGCAGTCCCGGAGACATAAGTGTGTTAGTGAGTTCAAGCCTTGTAGTGCAGCAGGCAGTAGATTGACTGACTTAGGACTTTTCCTTGGTGATATCCAAGACCAAAAGAGTGATGGCAATGACTTAGACGGTGATCCTTTACACCCACATAGAGATAAATATTTGAGATTCTTCAGTTGCACTATACTAAAAGGCACTTGTCTTATAGCAGTTCTGTCTGCAAGAAGAGTTGTCAATGATTCCATCTCCCCCAAGTTGTCAGCCAAATTTTGCATTTTTGAACACCCAGAAAGAATGAGAGTTTCTAGAGACTTCAACTTATAGAAACTCCTTGGCAAACTTTTAAGGCATTTGCAATCTTTCAAATTCACCAAAACAAGATTACTAAGATCTCCAATGGAGTGGTGAACCTCAAGCAAACTCGTACAATCTTCAAGTAGTAGTTGCTCTAGATTTGGGAGTTTTGAAAAGTCAGGGGTCTGACTCAGATAATGAGAGTGACTGAGATTTAGAATTTTCATCTTCTCAAGCAACTGCTAAACAAATGAAAAAACAACCAATGAAAAAGGAAGGAAAGCGTAATATTAGAGCATAGAACATAAAAAAAAAAAAATAATAAATAAATAAATCATTGATTATTTTACCTTGGGACTTTCCCAAACTTTTTTTAGATTGCTATATTGCAAGTCAATCACAACTAAGTTTCTTGGATAAAAGTCATTTGGTATAAACTTTAGAGGGAATCCATGCCAACAGAGCCACCTTAATTCTTTGGAAAGATATTTATAGTCTCCAATGAGTCGAACGTGATCAAGTTGGAGTAATCTTAGTCTCTGCATCTTAATAAATGCTTCTGAATTGAAATTTATCTTACTTAGACTTGTCAATTCTAAAGTAAGTCCTTCAACTGCATTTGTTCCCTGTAAAAAACACAAGAATTGCATGAGACAAGTGATTATCCAAACTTATCACATAATCTTTCTTATTAATCATTTCATTTATCTCGCTTTGCTTAATATAATGTAATCATGTTTGCAACTACAAAAACAATAGAATGATGTTAGGAAAGAAAAAAAAAAGTTCCTATTTTCAAATAAGAAATATATGGATTAAACTTTCAAGGCATGTGATCAGTGTGAATTAGTACGCATTTGCTTCCCGAATAACATATATCTTAGAAAGAAAAAAAAATGTTTTTTTTTTTTTTTTTTCTCTTTCAATGTTTTCAATTGAGAAAGTTCTTATTACCTCGTGCTTTGTCAATATATCAAATGCATCCTCATGCAGCCATAATCTACTCCATTTCCCAGGTTCATTGGGGTGTTTTTCACGAACGATTTCTCTTCCCATGTCTCGCAACAGATCATGCATTGTAAACTCGTTTGTCTCACTAACTTTAAGAAGACACTGCTGAATGAGGACACTAATTCCAATCTTTGCAAAAAAACCACAGCCACCCAATATTTTTACAACATAGTTGATATCCTTTCCTATGAAGAAACATGATATGTCAAGGAATATATCATTTTCAGTATTGTCGCTTAGTCCATCAAAACTTATTCTAAGTTTATTTTGAATTTGCTCATGAGGAATCCTCTTCAATTTATCTAATGCACTTTTCCATTCTAGCATGCTCCTAGAGAAAAGGAATGAGCCCAAAACTTCAAGTGCTAGTGGCAACCCTCCACAGTAAGCAACGACACTTCTTGACAAATCAGTATAATCTTCAATAGGATAACTATTCCTAAAGGCATGCCAACTAAAGAGCTCAAGAGAGTCAATGTCATTCATTGCTGTAACTCTATATACACAATCCACTTCTAGCTCCTTTAGCAAATGCTCATCTCTTGTTGTTATAATAATTCTACTTCCCAATCCAAACCATTCACGCCTTCTACATATGGCATTCAATTGCTCCATTTGGTCTACATCATCAAGTATCACAAGTATTGCTTTATTACAAAGTCTTTCTTTAATCATATTGATTCCTCTATCAACACTACTTATCTTTATCTCGCTTGTCTTCAAGATGTCAGAAAGAAGTTGTTCTTGGAGATGAACCTGACCCCTAGGTTCCTTGGAAGTTTCCCTAACATTTGAAAGAAAAGTTTTACCTTCAAATCCATGAAAAAATTGGTTATAAATGGCTTTAGCAATGGTTGTTTTGCCAATTCCACCCATTCCCAAGATTCCTACCATGCGAATATCGTTAGCTCCAACATTTAACCCAAAAGTTATGTCTTGAACATGAGAATCTACTCCAACTGGGTAGAGTGCTATAAACAAGTGTGTGTTGTTCAGTTCTCTTGAAATCTCTTCAACAATTTTCCTAATAAACTTTGCTTCATGCCTGGAAATTATTTTAAGAAGTTAGGTAGAGTCACATTATACAAGAGAGAATTGAAATATAAGTTTCATATACACGAATATGTAAAAACTTAGAACATATTAGTTTTGGCCATTATCCTTAACTCATTAACATTTTCCATACTAATGGGCTAAAGTTTGAAGAAACTAATTTTTTATACCATAGAATTATGTTAACCCAAAATCCAATAGACTCAAAACCTCTCTCACACGGACAAAAAAAATTACCCTCGCTTTTAAGTCCATGACAAAGAATAGTGTTTTGTTATTTTCAAACCTATAGTGCAGCTGGCAAAGTAAGATTGTTTGGATTGTAGTTGCAAAGGGTTTTCTTCATTTTCTCTAGTTATTTCCACTCTTTCTATCTCAAAAACTAAAAGGTGGCCTATATGTATGCAAAAGGTAGGTCAAAATAAACTAGGTCAACTAGGCTTTTTTTTTCCCACATGATTTGATGGAATATCAAATCACATCAACAAATTTCCACCATGATTTGAATTCTATCAATGCCTCTAAAGGCAATAACAAACTACAACTATCATTCAAGTTGAAGTAATACTTGAGATGAGCACAAGAGTTGGCTTAGTCATAACACTATATTACCTTGTCAGTAATTTTGGCCACAATTTTGTTAACTAACTCTTCTTCTTGTAGACTTATTTACTCTCTACAACCTTCTTTTATTTGGGCAATTATCAAGTTATATATATATATATATAGGAGAAACTTCATTTTATGCCCCTGAACTACCACCCTTTTTGATATGCTCTCTTCAAACTTCAAAACTCCTCACTTTGGACCTTCTCCGTCAATTTTTGCCGTTAAAACTCTTAAAAAGACAAAATTACCCTTCAATTTTCTTTTTATGAAAAAAAAAGAAAAAAAAAAAAAGGTTACAAGGTGGCCCAACGTGGGTCACCTTGAGATTTTTTAATAATTTTTTTTTTTTAAAAAAAAATTAATTTGAAATTAAGGATGAATTTGAAATTTTATAAAAAAGTCAAGGTATAAACATCATTGTCTAACTTTTAACGTTTAAAATCTAACGGAGAGGTTCAAAATGGTAGAAATTGAAAATTCAGGGGCCAAAAATGAGAGGTTTTAAAGTTTGAGGGGGGCATGTCAAAAGGGTTGGTAGTTCAAGGGTTTAAAGTGAAGTTTTTCCTTTTTTTTTTTTTTTTAATAAAATTATGCCTTAAAAAACCGGTTTAGCCTTAAAAAAAAATTGGGTACACACTACATGTCGTAATTCTAGACTACCTCTAAAAAGTGATTCGGCTTATATATATATATATATATATATATATATATACATATATATATATATATATATATATACATATATATATATATATATATATATATATAGAGAGAGAGAGAGAGAGAGAGAGAGAGGAGAAACTTCACTTTGTACCTCTGAACTATAACCTCCAAACTTCAAAACTCTTCACTTTGGACCCCCTACGTCAATTTTTGCCGCTAAAACTCTTAAAAAGAAAAAATTACCCTTCAATTTTCTTTTTATGAAAAAAATGAAAAAAAAGGTTACAAGGTGGCCCAACCGTAGGTCACCTTGAGATTTTTTTTAATAATTTTAAAAAATATATATTAATTTGAAATTAAGGATGAATTTGGAATTTTATAAAAAAGTCAAGGTATAAACATCATTGTCTAACTTTTAACATTTAAAATCTAACGGAGGGGTCCAAAGTGATCGAAATTGAAAGTTCAGGGGGTTCAAAATGAGAGGTTTTGAAGTTTGAGGGGGGCATGTCAAAAGGGGCAGTAGTTCAGGGGTTTAAAGTGAAGTTTTTCCTTTTTTTTTTTTTTTTGGAATAAAATTATGCCTTAAAAAACCAGTTTAGCATTTAAAAAAAATGGGTTCACACCACATGTCGTAATTCTAGAATACTTCTAAAAAGTGATTCGGCTTATATATATGATAATTGTTTTTAGCAATGAAATAAAAAATAAAAAATTTGATAGAATATAAAGTAAAATAAAATAAAAACAAGAAAGTATGAGAAAAATGAGAAAGAGATAAGCAAAGAGTTTTGAGGTGGTTCCACCCTAAAAACTTACTTCCATTGTTTATAATGTCCGATATATATGCATGACTATACTTTGACTATTTTAGATTTTTATTTTTTTTAATAAAACAAATGTTCATATTATAATATATGTATATATAGAAAACATATTGCAATGTGATACTATAAATGTACTAAAATATAGTAGGTGAAAGACAAAACTATTGCTTATATGAACTTACCCGTCTGCAGTTTTTCTTAGATCCCACCCTGACAAATTAGCAGCCTCACACAAAGCTCTTCTCCACTTGAGAACTTTGTCCATGTCCAACAAGTAATACTCTTCATGTTTCGCGAATGCTTCTGCAAAACTACCCGTCTGGTTTCTCACATCAGAGGGCTCAACATCATAGAATATAGGTAGAACCAGTTGCTTCAAAGTTCTTCGACACTCCATAATTTCCACAAGTTCCTCCATGCACCACCTCGAAGCCACATAGTTCCTTGAGAAAACGATGATAGAGATTCTAGATCCTTGGATTGCCCGTATCAATTCGGATGCAAGGTATTGTCCTCTTCGGAGCTCATTGTCATCTTTAAAGATTTTGATTCCAGCATCTCTCAAAGCAAAGTAGAGGTGGTCGATGAAGTTTTTGCGCGTGTCTTCGCCTCTGAAACTCAAGAAAACGTCATAGATCCAGTTGGAATGAGGGGAAGAAGATGAAGAGAAGATGGCTTCAGGAGATCTCGTTGTTCTGATATCCATGACTCAACTCCGAAAGACTTGATTTATCCTGATAATTTATTTGAAGTAAAATGAATAAAAGTGCTTGGAAGGATAAAAGGGTGGAAATCCAAGAGGGAAAACAAAGAGAAATAGTTAAAAGAAAGTTGGATGGACTTCGTCCTCCATCCCCTTAACTATTTATAGATATGCATCCCCTTAAATAGTTAAATATGGTGTGGGGATAACCATGACTATTATGATGTGATCATCCCCTAACGCATCACTATTATTGATCCAATCTCAACACGGGAATGACTTTTTGTGTAATTGTTCACGTGTTCAAATTGGAACAATAAATTACACTAATAATGGTTGATTTGGACACAAAAACTTGAAAGAAACTTCAAAGAAAAAGAAGGAAGCTCTTTCAATTCTCTTACATTTCTTCTAAGCAATTTGAATTCAAAGATGATGATAAGAAAGTCATAAATTTGTTCCCGTGTTAGACGTTACAGAAAAGACAAGCACTTTCAATTCCTTTATTGCATTTTTTCAAAGCACACTTATACAAATCCTTTCTTATAAGAAAGTCATGTGATTGGACACTCACACCTAAAGTCAATCTCACCATTCTCTTATCTAATGGCTAATTTGTTGCCCGTAATCTTAATTCACAAATGAAGCGTTGAAATTGGATTACATTTTCTTTGCCAATTTGCACTTCCATTAATTCTTCCTCCACCACCATCACAATTCTAACTTGTGGATATATTACATTTTCTTCGCCATTTTGCACTTCCATAAATGCTTCTTCATCTTTCTCCATTGTAAGTGTAGTAACTTGTAATGAAATATAAATTGCGGGAAAAGTAGCGAAAGCAAGAGAAAAAAAATAGACAAGAGAATTTGGGGTGGTTCGGCCCAGAGGCATACTCTTAAAAGTTACGCTATGCATTTTTTTTTTTTTAATTTAATTTAATTTTTTTTAACCCTTTGTTATTTAAAGGAATAATTTATTTAATTTTCGTCTAACTTTAACAAACTGACACCAAATTTTATAATAAAATTCGATTATAATGATTTAAAGTTTAACCACAATCTTAAATATTTTTACGTGGATTTTCAATATTTATATATTAAAACAAACGAGAATCCTTACTAGGATGGCCAAAGAGTAATTGGTGGAGAGTAATGCTACATATTATATTTCATCTCATATGTATTTTATTGGGCTAATGTACGTAGCAGTGCCCATCAACCTTATCAACTCAGTGAAATGAGACTCTAGTATGTATGATTGATATTCAAATAATTCTGAAAAATGAATGTTGGCATCACAGAAAGGCGTGACCAAGAACCAAGTGATTGCTCTATCTCCCACATTTTCTCTGCAACCAAACATAAAGACATCATGTGTGTCTCTCTTTTGTGAGTTGGCTTAATTGTGATGTTTAATGTGGTCATTTTCATGGTTGATTCATGGTTCAAATTGGTCGTGGTAGGATAATCAAAATTAGAGGTAGAAATTAGTGCAAACTTTTGTATTAGGAGCCAAGATTGACTTCAAATAGCCAAGACGTGGCGGAGCCAAGATGTCCATTCAGTGGGGGCACAATTTTTTTGATGAATACAAAAATAAAGTTGAACAAAAATAATTAAGAGTATTAAAAAAATTATAAAAATTTAATTGGAGCCCAATAAAATCATTGTTTTTCTCCATAATCTCATATAGCTACAATTATATATTTTATACCATTAAAATATGCAACAAATATATATTCATAAATAATTAAATACAAAAACAACTATCAAGAATAGCAATATAAATATTAAAAAAATTATTTTAAAAGAACAATCTAAATTTAAATATAAAAATTTAATTACATACCTCAATTTTTATAAGAAAAAGTTGAATGGACCCGGTTAAAGAGTTGAATGCTTGAAGTTTGAAAGTTGAATGGACCCAGTTAAAGAGTTGAATGCTTGAAGTTTGAAAGTTGAATGGAACAAATTTACTAGAACTCTTGAAGCAGAAGATGCCAATTGTTGAATGGAGAAAGGAATACTAAAGAAATTTGAAGTCTTTAAGAAGAAAATGCCGTAGCAAATTTTTGTAAGATGTATATCTGATTTTACAAATATCACACACATAATAGAAAACAAACTCAAAGCAAGGGAACAGGGAGATTTGAGAATTGCTTTTTGGATTTGATTGGCACATGGCTCTAAAATTGGTGTCTCACGTGAGGTGAAAGTGTGTGAGGTGAAAGTGTGTCTTTGACTTGTGTGTTAAAAGTGTAAGCATTTACTCAGCATTTTAACTTAACAAAAAATACATTTTGTTTTAATTTTTTGCTCAGAAATTGAGATGTGATAAATTAGCTAAATTTTTTGTTATTTGTTATTTATTTTGTCTTGTTTTGAACAAAATGTGATGGAAAGTTTGATTTTTCTATATGACTTTTGTGCTTGTGCCGGTGCCTTGTCTTGTCAATGGTTTATTTGAGAAAAACGAATTGTCTTTTCTTCTTTATTTACACGGTGAAATTAGAACTTTTTTTATATGTCAAGAAAATAGTGGGAACAAGTGGGGTTGGTTTCATAAACACTTTCGTTTCGGCTTCGATTTGACGTTGTAGTAAAAATTAATTGATGTGAAAAAAGTAAAAATATTTTTTTAAAAAAAAAGTGAAAATGTAAGAATGTTTGGTATGAAAAAAATTTTGTTTTATAGTAATTTTTTTATTTAAATAGTAATAAAAAATGATTAATATGAAGTGAAAAGTAAGAGAATGTTGAAAAAATAAAAAAGTAGATCGCCTTTGCCTTTGCCAAAATCATTTAACAAACAAAGCCTCAACTAGTCCACCAACGTGAAACTTTATTTAGTAAAACAATGTGTTTTAAAAGAAAATAGAAAATTAATTGTACATCTTCAACCTTTCGTTCTTCGAAAACAAATAAAAAAATCAAAGTCAACTCAAGTCCCAAGGTACAGGTATTCCTAAAAACATTTGCCTCCAGAGTTGCTGAGGAGGGGCATAACCCCCGACCCCCACCCCCCCCCCTTCATCTTCTTCTTCTCGTTTCTAGCCCCAAGACCAAGTGCAATTTGTGCATGTTCAGGCCTTGGAGAGGCACTTTCAACTCTTTCATTGCATTTTTTGAAAGCACAAATAAACTCTAATTCACTGACACATGAAGGCAAGGGCGGAACTAAAACTTTTAATTTGAGAGACAAAATTATATATATACACACACGTTGGGGGGACAAAAATTAAATTTTATTTTTTTGGGAACCACCTACCCAAGCCATAAGATGGTTCCGCCCCTCTCTAAAGTCTCTATCTGAAAATACCAAATTCTTTTCTTCAATATGGGACAAGGAGAATTTTTAGGGGGCGGGGGGCATCTGTCCCTAGCCCCAAGACCAAGTGCAATTTTGTTCAGTCCTTGGAGAAGCACTTTCAATTTCTTCATTGCATTTTTTGAAAGCACAAATGAACTCCAATCCACTCACACATGAAGTCAAGGGCGTAACTAAAACTTTTAATTTGAGAGACAAAATTATATATATATTGGGGGGGCAAAAATTAAATTTTAAAGGTTTATTATATAAAAATTATATTTTTTAAAAAAAAATTATTTTTTTTGGGAACCACCTACCCCAAGCCTGGTTCCGCCCCTCCCTAAAGTCTCTCTCTGAAAATACCAAATTCTTTTCTTTTCTTTTTATTTTTTTATTTTAATTTTTAACATTCTAGTCAATAAGGGACTGGCGTCAACCAAAGACTTGGGAGTGAATTCATGCATTTCCATCTGTTCTTTATCCGCCATCATCGATCAAAGTGTAGAAAATTGTAATGAATGAAATATAAATGGAGAGAAAAGTAGCAAAAGTAAGAGAGAAAAATGAGGTAAGTAAGAGAATTTAGGGTGGTTTGACTATGACCAGGGGTGGCGCTGGTCATAGTCAAACCACCCTAAATTCTCTTAGAATGCTCTACACTAATCATTTTAAATAAGAAAAATAATAGAGACATAATTTTAGCTCAATTTTTTTAAAAAATTCTTGAAGTAATAACATTCTATGTGGTCCTTTTTTATTTTTATTTTTATTTTTTTTAAAAAAAAAGATCTTTTTCTTCATAATAATGACTTTTTTTTTTTAAATGCCAAATAAAAAAAAAAGACATGTTATTCTTTAGAAATTTTTTAATTTTTTAATTTTTTTTTTTTAAAAAAATGACCACATAAGAAAAAAATTAGGCCAAAGTTATGTTTCTAAGTTGTGTCGTTATCATTCCTCTTTAAATAAATATGTGGTGAGAATGAAAGGATGGTCTTTCACCTTTTTGGCTTTACTTTCTATTAAAAAGAGGGCCAGAAGATGAAGGAAAAATGGTTTGTGAAGCAATACATATTCACAATGCTAAGATCAGTAAGATGCTAGAAAATTAATTTAATAATAATAGGCCTTAATAAGAGCTGATCATGGGCACTCCCATATAATATGAGAAACATTTCCTTCCTCCCTACAACAGAAAATGCGCCGATCATCATGGACAATTTTTTTTCTTTTTGAGATTGACTTTTTGTTGGGAGTATATCATGACACGCTCGCCATATAAATACTTTCGCGGAACTTAGAATTTTCATATTCCATATAATTTTCCAAATTGTTTTCGTGCTATCTCGGTTCCATCCATCCCCTACCAAAGAATCTTGCCTCTCCTTTTCGAGTTTTAGGTCAAGTCATAGCTATTTGCTATAGATTTTCTTAAAATCATGTGAAAATTGTATTGTAATATATCATAGTATAAAAAATAAGTTTTTGTATTTATTTTTTTCTTTTCCTCATGTCTGCACCAAATTTCTTTCCCCTCATAAAGAGAGAGAAAATAGAAAAATGCACGTGTTAATTAGAAGTAAGATGAAAGTTGTATTAATAATAAAGGTTAAATACTTTTATGCCTTTAGGATTTAAAAAATTTATTTTTTTCCCTTAAAATTTCATTTTTATTACAGGAGGTACATTTGGTTTTCATAAAAATGGAGATGGTATCTCCATTAAAATTTCGTCCAAAATTTAACAGAACGCCACATCGGCAACAATCAAAAATCACTACGTGTTATATAATTAATTTAAAAAAAAAATTAAAAAATTATATTTTCAAAAAAAAAAAAAAAATTTGGGGCCACCCCTTTGGCCATTTGGGGGGTGGCTGGCCACCCCATTTGGCCGCTACCCCCACGGTCGGATGGGGGTGACCGGGCCACCCCTAAGGAGCCCAAAGGGTGGCCAAAACCACCCCCGGCCAATGGGTTTGGGGGTGGTTTCGACCACCCCCTTTGGCCATGAGCCACCCCCATCTAGCTAGTTTGGGGGTGGCCACGGCCGAATGGGGGTGGTTAGGAGTCTAAGGGTGTGGCTGAAACCACCCCCAATGGGTTTGGGGGTGGTTTCGGCGACCCCTTGGGGCCAGCCGTGAGCCACCCCCAAACTGGCCAGATGGGGGTTGCCTGGTGGCCTAACCACCCCCCAAATGGTAGCCACCCCCTTTTTTTTTTTTTTTGAAAAAATATAATTTTTTAATCTTCTTAATTTTTTTTAAAAAAAATTAATTATATGACTACAAAGTGATTTTTGAATGGTGTTGATATGGCATTTTGTTAAGTTTTAGATGAAATTTTAACGGGTATACCATCTCCGTCTTTATGAAAACCACAGGTACCTCTTGTGATAAAAATGAAACTCTAAAAGAGAAAAAAAAAAAAAAAAAAAAAAAAAAAAAGTTTAAACCCTAAGGGGCACAATATTAAACCCTAATAATAATACTAATTTCATTCTCCTACAAATAATTGAAGGTTTTTTTTTTTTTTTTTTTTTAAATTGTTTTGGTAGACCCAACATTCTTAGTTCTAAGGAGGAAAAAGAAATTAAGAAGAATAATAAAAAAAAAAAACAATGATTATATGAAAGATATAAAAATACGGAAATAATAAGATAGTGACACAGAGATTTACTTGGTTCGGTTTATGATCTATATCCACAAGATCAAACCCTAATAAAGCTGCATTAAGTTCTTATTTATCTGAGTAATATTTACAATATAACATACTCCTATTAAGAGAATCATGTTGGATACAAATAAACTTTTACTCTAGCTAGGTTAGCTAAGTGATAGTCTTTAACTATTTACTGTAACTCTGGAATAGTCTTCGAGTATGACTCAATGATATTCTTCAACTGTAAGTGAATAATAGTCTTAAATTGTGACTATTATTCTCGCAACTGCTCATGGTCTAGCAAAAGCAGCGGTAAAACAAGTTATGGATAAAGTTTAGATTGAAGAAATTCCGGAAGGCATCCATGATGTTGTAATATTAGAGCTACGTGCTCTAGGCATGTAGAGCTTTGGGCTCTTTTGTACGAGTTTTTACGCTCGTATTATTCTGTTCATGAATGAAGTTCAAAATTTTTACAAAAATAAAAAAAATAAAAAATTTCTACTTAGTTAATGCAGGGCTTTCCATTCATGATTTCAAATTATATTTTAGATGTTGATTTATGTACAAATATATAAAAACTACAATATTCATAAATAAAATCAACATCCAGACGTTGACTGTTTGATTGTAGGGGTGCATGATGATTCTCTTTTCTTGGACCCATCCTGACCCTTCGTTGATCCGTCCACGTGTTACAGTGGAGAGCTGGGAATGTGTGGACGTGGTACAGTGGATCTGATAAAATGCTATCCGAACTAAATTTTTCATAAATTCGTTTGTTGGAATTTCCTACAAAAATTTAATAAAATAAAATTAATGTATTTCTTACGTG
Source organism: Corylus avellana (assembly GCF_965113065.1). NCBI lineage: Eukaryota > Viridiplantae > Streptophyta > Magnoliopsida > Fagales > Betulaceae > Corylus > Corylus avellana. Next base: position 5,374,827 of record NC_142498.1, read on the forward strand.
TTAATGATACGAGTAAAGATATAAGAAAGACACGAGTACTCATAAATCTTATGTGGCATTTAAAATCACCAATAAATTAAAATTTAATAATAATCATCTTAAATTTAATGATAATTTTAAAAGTCACATCAGATTTAAAAAGACTCTTCCTATATCATTACGAAAATGATATATGTCACTTTTAAAAATTAGTTGGTATTTTGTAAGAAGTTTCGGGTTAACAGAGATGGACTTATGACCTGTTTGGAATTGAATTTGAGTAGCCTAAAAGTACGTTTAACACTCAAAAAGTTCGTTTGAAAAACGCTTTTAAGGATCTAAAAAACTTAAAAAAGACCAAAACGCACTTTTAGCAAAAGCTTAAAAATGAAGCTTTTGCCAAAAAACATTTTTTTGACTTAAAAGCTTTATTTCTTAAACGCAATTTCAAACACGCTCTTAAATGCAGATAGGGTGGCCCCCAGTTTTGAAATTTTTTTATTAAATATGCTTTAAAATGTGAATTTGAGCCCAAATATTTTAGTTTGGCCCCGGTCCCATTAAAAAAGCAGTTCAAAGTTTGGTCAAATTTTAAGCTTTAATGCTTTTTACATCCGTGCTGTGTGACATGTTTATTTCTGATAAGTTTTCATCATTCAAGAATTAAATTGAAAATTGAATTATATTAAAAAATAATTATTTTTTGTTTTGTTTATATTTTCTTGAATGAATACTAATTTTTTTTTTTTTTTTTATATATATTAATTTAGTCTTTAATCTTAATATATTTCTCATCAATTATTTGGCTCTCTATTTAAATATATTTCAAATTCATGCTTGATAAAAATTTCTGGTTCCGCCTGTTAAAATGTTACCATTTATCCTAAAAAACTTCTGACAGATAGACAAAGATTAATTACCTCATTTAATTAATATTCTAAGACCAGGCATACATACCTATAAACTATGAGAGTTAAACATTGACACATATGATCCAAAGTGAATTGTTTATTTAAAGGAGTATACAATGCATAATGAAATCGTTTCATCACAGCCAAAAAAAACTAGTAATACTAATACAGTACCTCCAGTTTTAGGGAATCCGAAATAATAGGTGGTGCCGAAAAGTCGAGGATCGACGCAATAAACCGGCAATACCATCTCGGACGAAACCCACGCCTTGTACAAAGCCTCATTGTCCAACACTCTCAGATCGTTCTTGAACCAAACTACGGCGGTCCCTAATCCTCCTCGGCCGGTCCTCGGAGACGACGAGGAGTACCTTTGAAAGGTTTGGTCGGCGATGCGGTCCACTTCGTCGGGGTCGGGGCCCGGGACCTGGTGGATCGTTGCAGCAGAAGAAGCCGACGGTCTCAGCCCAGGTTTTGAGAGTGGATTCATCGTCTTAAATAGTGAAGAAATTGGTTTTGGCGGGATTGTGAGGTTTTTCAAGGAAAGAGAAGGCACCGAGGAACAGTGGATCGCCATGTTTGCATGTAGTCATAGCTTGGATTCTGTGGGGGAGAGAGAGAGAGAGAGAGAGAGGATGATTTTAAGCAGTTGAGATACTGACACGTGGGCATGGACTTTTGTGTGACGTGGCTTCGTGATAGCCTATGATGATCTGTGCACGAACGACTTATCGTATTATGGCAATTATACGGAGACGATGACACGTGAGTTAGAGGAGCATCTCCATTAAGCTCTTCATATTTAATCTTTATCTAAATTACATTTGTTTTAACTCATCTTCAAATATAAAGACACCAAAAGCAGAAGTCATTAATTTTTTATATTATTTTGATTGTTGGAAAGTCATTTTGGTAAATCTCTCACTTAGAATCAAAGTGCGTGAGTTTCGTGGTAATTACATTTATTAATAAAAAATAATATTTAATTAAAGTAGAAAAATATTTAGAGAGTTTGATATTTGGTAATTTTGAAAAATGACTACTTTTATATATATATATTCAAAGTTAAATTTCGCAAAATTTTAAATAACTGATGAGAATGCTCTTATTATGAACCAAATTTTTGAGGAAAAAAAATTGGAAAACCTAGCGTTTCTCCTAAAATTTAATCGAAGCCTAATCCACAGGATCACTAAATGAAGGAAATGCATATGTAGGAATCTTGTTTATGCTTGGAGAAGCTATTGTGATTTTCCTCATCAAGAAAATGATGATTGGGAGACTCTTAGTATGCAACAAATTCAAGAAATACATGTCTATTTAATTCAAGTGAAATTGAAAGATCATTTTACGATCAAAATGTTGTTTTATTGCATTTAATATTGTGCATAATATCGCATCATTTAAATAACGTGACAACATATACACCATTAGATTTGTAAAATCTAATATTGACCATAAAATTGATCATCTTCGTGCCTTTCTAAGTTTAATACATAGTGCAACCCTTTTAACCTCATTCTAACAAAATTTATGAAGTTTTGGGGGGCAATTCATGAATCAAAACAATTGTCATTTAAAATAAGGAATGGCATAAGTTTTCATGAAATTTTCCTTGTAAAAATACATCATCGTATTGATGCTAGTTTGATAGCCTTTCTCAGGTTATTTTGGGAAAAGAAATGAATTGTATTAATATCATATAATACTAAAGATATGTAAAACAATATTTAGAATACAAAAATTAAGAGCTATGGCTATTGTAATAGCATGATGCTTTGCTATTAAAAAAACAAAAAAAACTAGGACATAATGCCAGGGATTGTCTTTAGGACATCATAGCATGCATTTAGTGCATTTTCACCGGGAAGCAACTGAAGATATTTATCAAATGCAGCAAGTAACATTTAATCTTCATGATGAGCTTCATCTTCAGACGTCAATTAGAGTACATGCCAGAATTCTGTCCGATGCAGCTTGCCATGCAAATATAAGAGCCCTTCAATACGAATAACGCTACTTTTCACACTTATATATTATGCCAATTTCACACTGACTGATGTGACGTATTTTACATGGTTCACATAGAAGGCTACTTAACATGCCATATTAACTGATTTGACATGTAACATTACTCCCTCAATATCTATAATAATAATACACCGAGACATTGCAATGAAATGCTTTTTCATTCAAGCTGGGTCTTACATTTTACATAGAAAAACAATTTATGAACTGTCAAATCAAAAGAGAAAATAGTAGCATGATAAGATAATATCTCCTCAAGAAAAAATTGAGTGCATCCAAGTTTGTGACAATTGGTAGAACCAATGCCCTTAGAGACCTTGTTGCACCAGTTAATGGGCAGGTTGGAAATATTGAACAATCTCAGTTAATAGAATTAGTAATGTTACTCTTCACATCCATTTATTACACTCATTTTATACTCGTTGATATTGCGTGTTTTAAGTAATTTCTCACGTCAGCCACCTAAAAAAAAAAATGGAAAGCCACTTAAAATACGTCACATCAACCAGTATGAAATTGGTATGAAGAGTAGCATACTCTGATATAACACTGAGTTTGGGATAGTTATTTTATTTATACTATATTACACAGTTGCTTTTTTTTGGGGGGGGGGGGGGGGGGGGGGGTGCAATGGTCATTAGAAAGTACAAAGGGGCACAAAACTTAAACGTAGGAAGTAAAATTTGGAGGCACCCAGAATTTCAGGAAAGAAAGAAGAAATTGAGAAGCAAAGCAAGATAGGCATCCAGTTAAGCTCTCTTTAAACAAGACAAACCTGTGAAAACCAAACATAGGTTTACTCTTTTCTAACCAAGAAGATGAATTTTTCAATACTGTATGCTAATTTTTTTTTTTTTTAATATTGCAGACTTTTCAAGTATTATGCATGAAGCAACTATTAAAATCCACAGGTTCAATCACATCAAAGACAGTGTCCACCATGCTGTAGAATGACAGTGTCCACCTCAGTAATACCTACAGCCTGGTAAAAGTGGACAAAGCATTTAAATAATCATGCTGTAGCATATCATTAAAAGGAAGAAAAAAAAGAAAAGGACAGTAGAAAAGATAGGGTCCATCTCAGTAATACCTATGAGACATGGTTCAGATCATGAGAAAGAATATCTAGTGATGATACTTTTGTCCTTTCAGAATAGTCCATGACCTAAAAATCAGAAAATAAAGCATGTGTTATCCTACTGATTTAATAGAAGAACATATTCTCAAGAGCATGATATATGGAGTTTTCATGGTGGTTATGGAAATAATTTTTGGTTTTGAGTGGTGAATCTGGTGATGGAAATAGTAGTGTAGCCAATAATGGCTGCAGCCATCAAGTGGGAAATTGAGTACTCACCATCGTAGAGGCTTCCAAATTGCTGCATATTACACTTGCAATGAATGCTTAATCTTAAATAAATACAATTGCTTATTCATGTGATAGACAATCCTCTATTTTAAAGCAAGCACACTGCCATTTACCTGACCTTATTAACTTTGCAAGGAACAAAATATTCAGTATAAAAACACGGAGATAATACTTTCAAATTGATGCCTTAAATATCTACATACAATTATTTAACAAAGAAAAGGCTATACTTCGGTAACCAGGAACAACAGAACATAGAATTCCAAATGCAACAGGAGAACAAAATATTATTACCTATACAGCTGTTCCATCAGCACAAGCACAGCAATCTGATGATTCAAGACCAACGTAGACAACCTGATTGATAAGTTAGCTCGCTTGCGCAATTGTTGTCCATGACCATAGGGTCCACCTATGCAAAATGATAATCTAGAAGCTCCCTACCAAAAAAAAGAAAGGAGTGAAACCATGTATTATACATTAGAAAATCATATATATGCCAAGCTCAAGTTACACAAACGATAAGTTAAATCAAGAATGTTGTTTAGGAGCTAGAGTTTGAGTCATCATAAGCTATGAACCATCTAGGAGAAAAATTCAAATTAACCTTGCATAGAAATAGATAATGCGAACCTTCTACGTTCTTGACTTTTTGGTCACAACACAACTGGACTTGATACCTCTCAACCAGACTGAATATCCTTTTATTCCCCATTAAAACAAAACAGGAGTAGCTAAAAAAAAAGCAGCACTCATGGTATAGAAATAGTAGAAGCACGTGCACTAGAATACAAAGATATTGTAGCCTAAAAGATGATAATTGTAAACATCACAAGGCGCTAAGCAATTGAATAGTGGAATCAAGTTAATGGGAACCAAGTTATAAATCCAATGACAGAAAAAATCAGTGAGAGAGAACATTTTACAGTGTTGATAAAATGAACAATTTAGAAGCACATTGTTGGAGAAAAGCAAATTATTGAATAGACAAAGTAGGTACCATTAAGGTGCAAGGAAACAGAGATCCAATTGGTATAGGATTATACAATTCCATCACTTTTGTTTTGGGATGCATCAAATATTGAAGCATCAAAGGGAGAAGTGAGACTCATATTTTGAAAGTAATCAAAGAGATAGCCACTTGTAGAAGCACCTCTATTTTTTCTAAGAATTCAGCAATGACAAGAATAGCTTTGCTGAATAAAGAACCAGGGCATAGTCTACTTTGTCGCAAATCACAAATTGTGTTATGGAAAAAAGTCCACTGTACTTCATTCAAAAGGGTAGGCAATTTAATACTAATGTGAAATGACGGATGATTACCGGAAGGATTGCCCCAAAAAATGAAATTCTGATTAGTATTACCCAGACAGATCATTTGGCCAATAAAGGACATTTTAGTGACACCAAGTCACTCTTTTTTGAAGTTGGTTCCAAGTACAACCTAAGATACTGGATTCATGGATGAAGCACCATGCTTTTAGTGCCCTTAGTTTACATGCCGACTTAGAAAGAAAGATACTGGTTTGTCAAAAGCATATCAGATAGGCAGTCCACCAAAAGTAAGTGCATGATTTGTTGATAAACATCATATTCTGCTTTTACACCATCTTGCCAGCATGCAATTCCAATTTGTATATAGATAGGGATTTCAAGCATACAAAAGAACATTTAAAAAAAATCAAAGTTGAGGTCACTCATACTGTATTCCCGGCATCCCCCACTAACTCAGCCATCTGCTCAGACCCAATGTCTTGTCCATTCTCATCCAACATCACAACCTTAAAGTGCATGATCAAAAAATGGAGATATAAGCACAAGCTGTAACCCTTCTTGCAATAGTGCAAAGCAGCTTTTACAAGTCCCATAGAAATAAGGGAAAGGCATGCTACTTCCTTTTCCAAAGTATTGTCAGCTACAAATCTTTTACTACAGAAAATGCAGCTATTAGAATCATTTGGTTAAAGATTGAAACAATCCCATCTCTAGAAAATCCAAATAAGTGATGTAGTACATGCAACAAAATATAAGCATTTAAAATACCAAGCAAAACCTCACTCCAATTAGCAGGCAGGTTGAAGTCACTGCATACAATCTATATTGCTCAATTTAGCTCGAAACTGTACCCAGTCATCAGACCTGATAAGGTTCATGACAGCCGCGTCCTCGTCATCGACCTGAGCCCTCGCATCACTACAACACAGGGCATTGAGTTATCATTTTCTTGCCTATAAGACAATTAAATACAAGTTATAGATACTGTTTGGCCCTGCAATTTTGCAAGGTTATAAGTCTGTTTTGAAACAAAATGGTGAAAATGTCTCGTTTGAAATTGCATTTTTTAAAAATGATGGTCACATTTTCAGACCGAACACAAATGGATGCATTTTTAAAAATATACTATTTTCAAGATTGAGCTGTGATTTATCAAACACTCAATTGCGTTTTCATTAACTGCATTTTAAAATCGCCATTTTTTCAAACCGCTTAACCAAACGGGACTTGTGTAACAATTGAATAAGTTTAAAATTCATTTTAGCTAAAAATCATAATGTTAAATCAACAACTATCCCTAAAAGTTTAGGTTGATAAGAAATGATAAATTAATATTATATTGTTCCTCAATTGTGTGGGCTCAAACTGTCTTAATACTAAGTGTTGGGCGTTAAATGAGTAGTAAATTATGAAATCGGAGCTTGAACTCAAGATCACTGCCCTGTAATCCTATAATAAATCACTAATTATCTCAAAATTTTAAATTAATAGGAAATGAAGAATTTCATAATTGACTCAATATTCTAACAAAACAAAATTATAATAAAGGGACCATACCGTGCATTTCTAGGATTAGACCGTATTTGAACATCATCAACAATGCAATAGTTCTTGATTTTTCCGATGTACTCATCGACTACGAGTTGCACCCCACGGGAGCGCTTTTTCCCAACCGTTAATATCCGTATAGGAAGAGCTCTCTGCCCAAAATTATTGGTGAAATTTTATGCTGTAAATATCATAAAAGGAAATTGCTTTATAGAATGGAGATGGTGCACACCACTGATTGGCCCGTGTATTTACATTGTCCAGCTCCAGCAGCTGAAATTTTATTCATCAAATATGAGTGAAAATGTGGTGTTGCTGATGTGAAATGCGTGTTTAGAGAGTGTAAGAACCTGGAAGAAGATTGGAGCCCTTTGTGTGAAGACCGGCACAGGACGAGATCGCCATTGGCGGCGACGAGAGAGGAGGAAAGGCTATAGAGAGCGAACCCGGACCCATGTCGACCCGATAGAAGGATTTGGTAACTGGATCATTCGTTCAATGGGTCAATGGTTGGGCCGGCATCGTGTAACATAATATATCATGAGAAACGCAAATAAATAAGTCATTATTAAAAAATAATACTAATAACGCAACAAATAATAATAATAATAATAATAATAATAATAATAATAACTAATTTATATCGTCATTTCATGTAAGTTAAATAAGTTAAATATGAGTAATTTTACATATTGCACTTTTATTTCACTGGATTGATAGGATAGTGCACATTAACCATTGGATCAGGCCTTCATTTATAATAATAATACTAATAAAAAATCAATAGTTAATGGGCAACGCTATCTCAACTTAACAAAATAATGGTAGAATAAAATGTAATATGTAACATTATTCATCAAATATTAAATATATGGTTTTTTTTTTTTTTTAAATGTAATTCCCAAAGAATTGGAAATGAAAGAAATGGCACTATAGATATGTGGATCTTGGTTGAAAAATCAAAATAAGGGTGGGTTCTCTAACAACAGTCCCAAAATAAAAATACACTGCAATAAATACAAGCAAAAACAAGCAAATAATAGAAAATAGGCCAAAAACTGCCCGGTCCTCTGGATCTTGGTTGAAAAACCAAGAAAAGGCATCACAAATGGTGTTCGTAGAAGCTGACCAAGATGCTGACCAGCTTGAAGAGGCATTGCATTTCCATTAGGTGCCGTTGGAGAGGAGTGAACACCCCTAAATTTTGGTACGAGAGTCTCTAAACTAAAACACAACAACGAATTAGGGAGACAAAAGCCCAAATAAAGCGCAGAAAAACAAGAAAAATAAAGCAAAAATAACACAACAAATGCACAAGAATAGAAATGAAGAAATACAAAGCAAAAAAATAAAAAATCACAAAACACCCGTAGCAACATAGGGAGGTGGCAGTGTGGAGCATTGGAGAAGCCACGGAAACGGAAACCGGAAACCAAAAAGAGAGTTGATAAAATGACTTGTACAGATTTGTGAATAAATGAAAATTTTATAGGTAGTCAAAATTGGTAAAGGCATGAAAACGTGGATATTTTGCTAATTACCCAAAGTTTAAAATCTAGGTTGCAAGCTTAGGAAGCGTTAATTGCGTTAAAAAATATTTTTAATATATAAAAATTATGCCAAACAAAGAAATAGTCTGTTTTGTAATAAGAGCATTCCCAATGGAAGAGTTATATTTTTATGTAAAATGGCTCCTTATAACTCACTTTTATCTAGTTTAGCTAAGCCATTTTTAAGTGTCTCCACATCCGATTAGCTATATTTCTAAAAAAAAGGTGGGAAAAGATTTGGGAAAAAGATAAAGCAGGAGAGAGAAACACTAAAAAATAAAATGGCTCCCTTAAAAAGTGCTGCTACATTTAACTTTTTTTTTAGCTCTTCTAATCAAATATCTATTTTACATATATTTTTGGCTCATCCAATGTGGGGGATTTTTTGAACATTTGAAGAGCTATTCTAGATAAAAGTAACATTTGGCTCTTCCATTGGGAATGCTCTAACCCACTAACTTATAAAAATCATTTTACAATAAAATTACAAATTATTCTTATAAAATCACAATTCTAAACACACCCTTAATCAATAATTAGCTCAAAAATTAGCACTTTAAGCAAAACGAAAGCACCTTCTTCCCAAGAGAAAATAGAACAAAATATTTTAAATTGATTTGGAACGAGGGCCGCGCGAACGCAGGCCCTCACTACCACAAATTATGACGTAGGCTCTGCCACGTTGGGCAGACCTTAGGGCAGCACCCCTCCAAGGTGCAATGGAGGCCACTGACCTAGGCCATGGGCCGTCTTGACCACCCATAGACCCCGTCCAGGTAAGTATGTTTAACAGTCTTCTTATCTCGCATGGGTAAAGAGCTTAAGAGCATCCACAATGTTGTGATCCTTTAAACACCTATTTTCTTTAAATTTTGATGAACCACACCTTAAAATCACCTATTTGGCCTCATCGTTTGTTTGTTTTTTTTTAAAAAAAAAAATTCAATGCGGAGAAAAGAAAAAAAGGGAATTACAAGAAAGATAGAGCATTCTTAATAACAATTAGAAATTGATCAAATAAATGATTCGACCCATCAAAGTAACTGATACCACCAACAAAGGCTATTACAGTAGACAAAATTCCGTAAACAAAACAAAACCCTAATAGGTTAACATCATGACCATCAATACTCGGCTTAGGCAACCACACACGCGTCCTCGTTCATTTTAAAGGATATGTTACAATGATCTTTCGTATATGAAGAATCACTTTACATCATTTATCTCCTATTTTATTCATTTTACTTTCCAAACTCTACTTCTCTCTTTAATTATTTTTTTAAGCCAAAAAGAAAGAGTAAAAAATGAGTCATTTTCCAATATAAAGAATGAGATGTAGAGGGTTTTTTAAAAGTATGTCTTCAAAATAGGAAAAAAAAAAAAGTCCACAAACTCCTCTCAAACTACCACCTAATTGACAATATCCCCCCCAAACTTTCAATTGAAACAATATCCCAACCAAACTACCAATTAATTGTCATTTTACCCCCAAAGCCAGTATAAAGACAAAAACGACCTTAAATTATTTGTAATAAGACCAAAATATCATTATAAATTCGAAAAAAAAAAAAAATTAAAAACTGTTTTTATTTTTTTATTTTTAAACGAATCACCCCCATTCAGCGAAATGGTTTTGAATCAAGAAAATCTCACAAATTTTCATGTATTTGGCTTTGAAATTCGGTAAAAAGCCATGAGAAATTAACGAAATTCAAGATGTAATTATATCCTTCAATGAGTATAACGAAAATTTCATCATAATCTGCCAAAATTTATAGCAGAGTCAAATTCGTCACAAAAAAAAAAAAAAAAAGTTTTAATACTTCTTCATCAATTCAATAGATTGAACGACTTAATTGCAAGAAAATTGAGTTCGATCACACTAATTAATGAACAGATTGCTTAACTAGACAAGTAATTGGCAATTCAGACAAATCTTTAAGCACTATACCATATGCGATTTTTGTTTTCTTTTTGCTTTCAAAATCGACAAACCAAATTGCAATAATCGAAATTGAAAACCCTAGGAAAGAGAGAAGTGTAGCAAACTATGAATGATCTTGAGGGGGAGTTTGTCGAAGTAGCTGTCGTCCTTGAGCTTCAATTTCTTTTCTTTCTTTCATTGTTTTTTTTTTAAAAAAAAATTATTAAGAGTATTTTTGTCATTAGGAGGGTGCATTGACAATTGATTGGTAGTTTGAGGGGGATATTGTCACAATTAAAAATTTGAGGAGGACATTGTTAATTGAATGGTAATTTAAGGGGAGTATGTCGACTTTACCAAAAAAAAAAAAAAAAAAGAAGTATGGCTGTATGGGTGTTCTTGAAAATTTGAAATTTTTTTTAAAGATTCCATTGTAGATGCTCTAAGAACCTGAAAGAGGAGTTGGACCCTTTGCACAAAGCTGGCACATTATGACGGCATGGAAGAAATATTGTGGATAGCATACCGGGTGTGATATTATTAACACATTATAGGACAAAATTTTCTTCTAAATTAGGTTTGAAGAATGTTTTTTAAATTCAGTCTATTAAACTTATATGAGTCCAAAATGCATGTAAAGTAAAACATAAGCAACTTCTTCTTAAGTAAGAACCAAAAATAAAGAAACACAAAAAGATTTGAGACTGTTTTTGCAGTGGCCCCCTTAATTACTTATATAAAAATATCCCTGGGGTAAAAGCTTGGAAATTCAATTGAATGCAATCTATTTTTGGAGGGAGGGGCTAGATGTACAGACTTTCATCCAAAGTATATTAACATCAGTACATGAGGTGATGTCATAATTATCAAAACAGGCCCTACAAAGAAGCTTGCTAATGGTGCAAAACCACTGATACTGCATTAGGTAGTGATGGAGAAAAATGTTCTCCAAGTGACAAACACTTAAAACAGTTTAATTGAGTCTTTGGAAAACAAATAGAGAACCTCTAGAGCCCTTCCCCAGCCTTATCTTGTCATCTATGTATGTGATTTGGAGTTTGACCTCACTCTGACCACCATATCTGAAATCCAATGCTCCTACCTTCAATTCTGGTGCCTCAAATATAACTTGTATCCATTTATCATCCAGAGCCTTCAGTGTTCCTGATGTGAAGATACAAAGCAAAAATATTGGCATTGAAAAGATGAAATAACACTTGATAGAAGATACAAACAAGTTAAATAACTTGTTCATAGCAGGCCAAGCCATAGACAGCCCATACTCCTGAAATGATAAGGTTTTAGTTTCATTACAAAGAAGATATGTACAATGGTACGATTATGGCTTCTTCTTTTTTTTTTCTTTTTTTTTTTTTTTCCTATGACTTGGAACCCTTTAAGGCAGGGCCACTTTGTGACCCATCCTTGTCAGGTAAACCCCGGATACACGACCATCCATGCAAGAACCATGAATTAGTTAATTGAGGACTTGAACAACCGATCTCGTGGTATTAACTAAATAAGTTGACCATTCGAGCTGACCTTCACGGGCAGTACAAAAGAATTACGACTATGGCTTTTCCCTTTCATACAATAAAATTGCTGATGGCATACCTTTCAAAGAGACCTCTCCATCCAGAAACCCAAAAGCAGAAAAGGAGACCTTGTTCCTAACAATGTCGGGAGCTTCAACAACCTGTATCATTTCCTTTGTTCTGAAAACAAGGCGGCCCAATGCACTCCTGTAGCCACCACCAGGTGATGTTGGATTTGAACAGTACACCACATCCCAATCTGAAAAGCACTTATATTGTCAGCCCATGATACAATGAACAATAAAAACCAACTTAGAAGCAACAAGGAGCAAAGAACAACTCCCAAATAGATGACTGTCACAGGGAGGCCCTCCTGTAAACCACTGGCATAAAATACGGTACTACGATTCAGTAAAAAAAAAAAAGCATGTAATTTGCTATCTCCAGGCACCAATGGTGGATTTATTGTACTCTGGGATTCAAACTTCTTGTTTAGGAAGCATTGTACATATCTCATTCACCTGGTGGATAGATTAAAACATAAAACATAATGAAACATGATATATTGCTTATTGATTGGTAAGTCACAGAAGCATCCAACGGCTCTTGAACCTACGATCTCAACTTCCAACCTACTCTTTTGCCAAGAGAAGGAGGTACCATTTAAGCTAAAGTTCATTGGAATTAAACAAGATAAATTGTTTCAGGATGTTGGCAAGGTTATTGTTGTTAAAGTAATGATTAATTGATTAAATTTACTTATTTCTATCAGCTTAAACTTTTGTGACAACTGGTGATTTAACAGTTAAATGTATTCTTCTTTCGACTAAATGATTTTATTGAACAAAAGAAAGAAACAGAATATGTGAAGACGAACTGGATTGGTGCAAGAAAGTTCTCGGAATCAATCAGAAGCTTGAGCAGAATAATGGGTTTTACCTCCAAATATAAGAGGGCATTTCACAGGCTCATTAACACAGTATTTCTGCAATTCTTCTGCCACTGCAGCTACCTCTTTGTGTTCTTCTTTTTTGAGCAAAACTCCTCTATCTGTTTGTATCACCTGATTCAGAGATATAACTCAGTTTCCCTGTCTACATATTTAAAAACCATGGCATAAAATGAAGGATTTAAGGTAACATATCATCTTAGTCCAGAAAAACAAAAAGTTAGGCTGTCATATTCGAAAAGTAGATGGGCAGTGGGAACAACAGAAGCAATTATTTCAGTACAAGAAATGAAAATGAGGAACCACAACATTGGTAAAAAAAAATGGAAAACGGAAATGATAAAAAATAACACTGACTGTATAACTGTCTATAAAATAAGAGTGAGTATTAGAATATTAATCAAATGATTAAATTCACCGATTCCTATTAATTTAAGCTTATGAAACAACTAATGATTTATCACAAGTAGTCATAAGAATATCAGTAAGCTTACATTCCCTATTTGTTTTTATTACAAGTGGTAGAAGTGGAAATAAAATAAGTGCGGTAATAAAATTATATCAATTACAATCAATCCTCTAAAAAGTAATTATTTCATAAAGTAAATATTCTAACATAAGACATATTCTATCATAAATAAAATATCATACCATATCACATATTTTGATATATTCTAATATTAATAACAGCTCAGCATAAAACCCCATTCTTGGAACATTTTCTAAGGCAAAAATCACAGGGAAATTAAAGATGATGGAAATGGACACACCTTAGAGAGGATAGACGCAACAAGGTCACCGGGACCGGTTCGCACCTCTGGGTTGGAGAACGAAACGGAGGCCGAAATTCTCAATGCCTTGCGCTGGCGATGGTGATAAGGAAGCGAAACTATAAGAGGTGGATTGGAGGGAAGCGAGGTTGAGTTGAGAAATTTGGGTTTTGACTGCCTGTTGCCTTTGAATGAGGGCGGTAATGGAGCTGGAGAATGTGCGGCCATGGAGTCTTGGAAGCGTACTCGATCGGCCTTCCTTTTCTTTCAGAGATTGTTGCTGATCGTAGGCGAGGCTTTCACTTTTCTGGCAATTGGTAGGATATCAATCGTTCCACGTGTCACTGATGTACGGATATATACGCTGCCGCGTCGACAACCTGATTTTCTGCCTTATCTTTTTTTTTAAAAAAAAAAACTTCACTAAAAACCCTCGAACTTTCACCCGTTTTGAAATATTCTTTAAACTTCAAAATCTTTTAATTTAGTTTCCTAAACTTTCAATTGCTCTCAATTTAGACCTTTCCGTATCTTTTAGCCGTTAAAAATATTAAAAAAAAGAAAAAACCAAAATATCCCTAATTTTTGTTTTTTAAAAAAATAAAAAAACGTTTTAAAAGTTAAAATTTTATACAAAATTTAGGGGTATTAACGTCATGTAACATTTAAAATTTGACGGAGGAGTCCAAATTGAGAGCAATTGAAAGTTCAGGGGATTAAATTGAGAGATTTTGAAGTCTAGGGAAAATATTTCAAAACGGGTGAAAGTTTGAGAATCTTTAGTGAAGTTTCTCCTTTTTTTTTAAGGAAGTGGAACAATGTTTATTTATTGAGAAATACTTGGTTTCATTAAAAAGTTTATTGTTTGGCCATTTTAATCCTAGGTGGCATGACTAATTTTGAAATTAATAGATTTTAAATAATAAATTTACAGATTTATAAAAAATTGGTCATACCACCTAAAATTAAAATGGCCAAAAAAAAATAAATTTTTTAATGAAGCAAAGCATTTTTCATATTTATTCATGATAATAGCCAACTGTAATGCGTGGGAAATGGGAATTTATCAAAGCGTGTTAGATTCATGGAAATAAAGTGTGATATAGGGATGGAAAATATAAATTTACTTTTTCAAAAATCGTGTGATTTTAATGTATTACTTGGATTTCTAAAATTTCAAATTTTTCACCTTTTTTATTTTATTTTACTCTTTTATGCTCAAAATTGTCTAGACTACTTTGTTAATAACACGTAAGAGCATTGTTAGACTAATCATTTTTTTTTTTTTTTTTCGAGGGGTTATTTTGGTGAGCCAATATGGTGAAAATAACTCTAAATCCCTCCTTGGTAACTTCATTATTCTGCTGAAAAAAATATAGTAAGTGTTACACATATAAAATATAGCCCGAGCCAATTGGTCTAGTTCGTAACAGCCCAAAAGTATAGATGTCATCAAAGCTCAAAACCCATAGGGTGGTTGGCACCGTCAAAGGCCAGCACTATCTCGGGATAACGTGGTTAGGTATGCCTGCCTCTTGGATCTATGAGGCCAGAAGGGTGGCTCGGGATAGGCTGTCAATTGAGTCTATCACAATGGTCGAATGAAAGCTCCTGGAACGAATATGGAAAGATATCATGCTCATTATACACGGGATATGCAGGGTGCTATTCACATGATACGCATTAAACTACCGAGGCAGATACGATTTGCCTATAATAGTCACAAGATCGGATTAATTTGATTGTCATTCAATTACCCCCGAATCCCGAGTTTCCAGCCTGGTTACCATATTTGGCTCAAAACGATTCGGCCTAAAAATAGGCTCGCACACAAAGCAAGAAGGTACACGATATATTTTTGACCCTTGAATTGAATCCATGAGAAGGAGTTAACTTAAGCATTAGAGGATAATCCACCGGAACATCCCCGGTAAATGCTCTTAACACTTTTGTCTTGCAGATTGAGGAATGATTCCAGAAGAAGATTGCGAAATTGTCCTTATTTTCACTGTACCGGAAATTGTATTAACGGTAAGCATTGTTCACTCACCAAATACATAAAAAAATGATTAAAAACTTTTTGTTCTATCCTCATTTTCTTTTCGTTTTGTCACGTATGCCTCTCATCCATTTTCTTTGTTTTCTCTCATCCACTTTGCTTAGTGTCGTTTCTAAAGAGTGTCATTTTTGTTGGAAATAAATTTGGATGGTGTACAAATTCTCATTGATATAAAATAATTAAAATATGAAATTTAACAATAAAATAAAAGAGATGAAAATAGAGTATGGAAAGATCTCACAATACTATAAAATTACGCAAAAACGTTGTCCTTAAAGGGTGATTCGTGCCTCCCGGAGTGTATAACTCGGTGTGATTGGATCCTTTGACATGCAACCTCTCAGGATTAGACTATAACGTATACCTTCGTTAAGGACGCACTTCCAATAACGAAGAGTAATAGAACAACCCAATTGTCAATGTGAATGAGGGAACCCAATTGTCAATGTGAATGAGGGACTTCGGAATATATTTCGTAGAAAAGCTAACAATATAATATATATAGCTTTCTAGCTTAGAAAACCAAAGTATTTAACAAGAGAAAATAATATATAATATATTCAGTTAGCTACCAGTTAGCTATATTGGGACAATTGCCAGTAACCCTACCAGACTAATCAATGCCAAATTTGGGGGCGTTACAAACTTAGATCATGACGTGTCTTTAATTTTTTTCCTTCATATGTCTATGTCATAGTTTGTTGGTCGAATAATTTTACATCGCTTTTTATATCTCTTTTTTGAAGCCAACATTTTTTTTTTTTTTTTTTTCATGTATCCTTTAAAAAGGTATATGAAATTACAATGGCCAATTAGAATATAACTTTTCACCTAAAGCCATGTCCACTCCTACAAATTTAAACACAACTTTCATGCTCCTTAAACAGAACTTTTGAAAAAAAAAAAACCAAAGGCTTGTAGAAATTCCCAGATGACTTTAATAAAACTCAAGAGTCATAAGACACGACCTTAACAAAAATTCACCTTAGTCAAAAGCCATCAAATGTTTCTAAGGTCACCATGAATGCTTAAACAACTCTTACCTTAAATGATATCAAAAAAAAAAAAAACTCTTACCTTAAATAAATTAAAATACAAATTTCATGTTCGATTGGACATGACTTTTGCAATAATAATAATAATAATAATAAAAATCTTAGAAATTACCAATGACTAATAAAATTTGAAGAGTCAAGACACAACCTTAACCAAAATTCAAGTTAGTAAAAAGCCATCAAACATTTCCAAAGTAACAATGCCAAAACAACTCTTAGCTTAAATAAATTAAAATACATATTTCATGTTCGATTAGACATGACTTTTGCAATAAAAAAAATAAAAAATCTTAGAAATTATTGATGACTGTAATAAAATTTCAAGAGTCAAGACACAACCTTAACCAAAATTCACGTTAATAAAAAGCCATCAAACATTTTCAAAGTAACAATGCCAAAACAACTCTGAGTTTAAATAAATTAAAAAAATGTAAAATTGGTTCACGTTGTTTGACAAATAGTTCATAAACACTCTTTGGGGTAAGCAAAAAAAAAAAGAAAAAAGGTCCATGTTGTTGGGAAAATTTGACAAAATTCATTAATGAGCAACATCAACACCAGCCACATTGTAAAACATGTCACCTACAATAATAATAATAAAAAAAATTGTAAAACTATAAATATAAAAAAATATAAAAAAAAAAATAAAAAAAAAATCAAAGAGGGTGGTGAGTCAGTCCCTTTGGCCAAAGGAAGGGGGGTGGCCAAACAAAATTAATATTTTAATCAGGTAAAATAGGGAGTTTTGAATGGCCCTAACGAGTATTAAAAATTTTTGATGGTAGGGAGTTTCTTGTAGTTTCGATTGACCCAGGGACTAAATTTTCAAAAAAAAATACCTAGGGAGTTTTTAATGAAGGCGCGTTGACCTAATGAGTTTATATCTAAATTCCCTTTCTAAAATATCCGTATTTTTTATAAATATATATAAAAAGTTACAAAGATTCATTAAATCTTGACCAATGCCTATTTTTTGCATTTTTTTTCTTTGGGTTAAATTCACTTTACCCCTTAAAGTATCAAGGATTTTTCAATTCGAACCACAATGTTTAAAAATTGGCAATGTACTCCCCCTAATGTTTCAAAAATTTTCAATTCAAGTCTTCCATTACTAATTATCGTCAAATTTGGCGGAAATCTATGAAATTATGTAATTACCCTCAATGCTTTTTTTTTTTAATATATGTCAAATTAGACGGAAATTAGTAACTGATGGTTTGAATTGAAATTTTTTGAAACATTAAGGGGTACATTGCCAATTTTTAAACATTAGGGTTCGAATTGAAAAATCTTTGAAACTTCAGGGGGTAAAGTGAATTTAACCATTTTTCTTTTATCTTTTTTTTTAAAAAAAAAAAAAAAAAAAAAAAAGATAAAGGATTTACTTATTGTGGCTTGTAACATACATAAATTATTTTCTAAGAGAATTTAGCATGATGGATGGCATATGGAGACTATAGAGGAAACTTGCATTGACAATCACTTGGAAGCATGACATATTTCAATAATTATACAATACATGTGAGACAACAATATATATATATATTACAACCACTCAAATTGAAACTTTTGAGATCTCGTCAAAAAAGAGTCAAAAGAATACTCATTTTCCTCTGTAGCAAGCTTTTTGAGCTTTTTCTCTTTCATCATAGTTTGTGAATCATTAATCATATTTGGAGACCTCATTTTTCTCTTAGAGGAGCATCTGTTTTCTATATTGTTACTGTCATAGTCATTATCACCGACAACAATGGCATGATCCTCATCTTTTCCATCAACAACCCTTTCATATACTAGATAGACCCCTATTTTCTTCACAATGATTTCAGGCCCCCAATCTACAAGAACCTCTACTTCATCACCATCCTCAAAATCATTGGTACGAACAATATTGCGTAGGTATAGGTGATCTCCAAAAGGGATTAGGCTACCATTTGCTCCTGTCAAATTAGTCGGAACGGTATTCTTGGTATGGCTGATAAATGACATGCTACCTTTATATAAATTCTTGGTATGGTTGATAAATGACAGGCTACTTTTATATGAAGAGAATGCGTGAATGCGTGAATACGTGATGCAAAGACAACACCTACACCAAACTCTTTCAATATGTTATCAACAGTAGGTACTTTAAAATGTACCGAGGGTCCCTCACACTGATACGTGAACCAATTGGGGATTTGATTGCTGGGGAGGATAATGCCAAACAGTTCACGAAGTCCACCAAATTCCTGTTACATTAGCATAGGATGATGTGTGTTAAAGTATTAACTAAGTGATACAAGATAACATGATGTATAACAAGTCTTGAGTTGAAATCCTACTCCACACAATATTCTATGGGAAAAATATATTTTACCCCCATGAACTATCCACCCATTTGCACTTTGACCTCCAATATTTAAAAACTGACACTTGACCCCCTCCCCCCCCGAAAAAAACTTTCAAATTGTTGCAATTCGACCATTCTAATTTTATTTTTTTCCAAAATGCCCCTATCCCAAGTTTTTTTCTTTTTTTTTAAAAAAAAAAAATTAAAATTAAAATTAAAAATTAAGGGGTATTCGGTCTCGGGTGGCCAAAGCCACCCCTAGGCCCAACTGGGGTGGCCGGCCACCCCATAATTTTTATTTAATTTAATTTAATTTAATTTTTTTTTTTTTTTTAACTTGGGATTGGGGCATTCTGGGAAAAAAAGAAGTCAGAATGGTTGAATTGCAACAATTTGGAAGTTTAGGAGGAGGGTCAAGTGTCACTTTTTAAACATTCGATGTCAAAGTGCAAATGAGTAGATAGTTTAAGAGGGTAAAATGTATTTTCCCCTTATTCTATTTTAGTTAAAAATTAGGGAAAACTTCACTTTAAACCCTTGAATTACCGCACGTTTTGGCAAGCCCCTAAACTTTAAAATTTCTCAAATTCACCCCTTAAACTTTCAATTTGATGCAATTTACCCCCTCTGTCAATTTTTGCCGTTAAAACCCCTAAAAGGACAAATTTACCCTTCAATTTTCTTTTTGTTAAAAGAGGTTAAATACTCCATACTCCTCTTGGATTTCATTGCTTTATTTTTTTCTCTTAGGGTTTGATTTTTATCACACGAGGTCCTTGTAGTTTTGATAATAGACCAAATTAGTCCTTTTGTCAGTTGACTGAACAGAAGTCCATGTGGACCAATCAAATGTTGACACGTGGCACCTACTTAATTTTTTTTAATTTCTTTAAAAAAAAAAAAAATTGGGGGTGGCTCCCTTGGCCATTTGGGGGTGGCTCGACCACCCCATCTAGCCAGATGGGGGGTGGCCAGGAAACCACCCTCAGTGGGTACTGGGTGTAACACCCCACCTCAATGACACGCAATATTGTCCGCTTTTGGCTCCCCTAAACCAGACTTCCCAGGAGGTACTTCTCCGGAGGTCACCTATTTTAGTACTACTCCAGCAAAAGCATGCTTAACTGTAGAGTTTTGATGGGATTATGACCATCACGGCTTTAAAACACGTTGTTGTCATTAAGGGTGTAGTATACATTTAAGCACATTCTCATCTTCATACCCAGGCGATGTGGGACGTCACAATCACCCCCTCTTAGGACTCAGTATCCCCGTTGGGGACCTTCATGGTATTAGCCCATTCTTGGCGTCCGTCCCAACGAGTACCCGCTAGCAATCTTCATGGGCTTGTGCACGCTCCCTCCATCTTAGGCTGAGCAATATCTCTGATATCATTTGTAACAACCCACGTCAATGACACATAATATTATCTGCATTTGGCTCTCCCAAACCAGACTTCCCAAGAGGTCACCCATCGTGCTACTGCTCCAGTAAAAGCACGCTTAACTGCGGAGTTCTGATGGGACCATGACCATCATGGCTTTAAAACGCGTTGTTGTCATTAAGGGTGTAGTATACATTTAAGCACATCCTCATTTCCATACCCAGGCGATGTGAGAAATCACACTGGGGTGGCTCGGCCATCTCCATGGAGCCTAGGGGGTTGTTTCGGCCACCCCCTAGGCTCCATGGGGGTGGTTTCAGCCACCCCCTTGGTGCAGGGTGGCTCGGCTAGCCCCATCCGGCCAGATAGGGGTGGCCAGGCCACCCCCATGGCCAAAAGGGTTGGCCGAGCCACCCCCAAATGGCCAAGAGCCACCCCTAATTTTATTTTTATTTTTTTAAAAAAAAATATACACTTTTATTAAAAAAAATTTTAAAAAATAAAATAAAAAAAATTTAAGTAGGTGCCACGTGTCAAAATTTGATTGGTCAACATGGGCTTTCGTTAAGTCAGCTAACGGTCAATTGACAGGACTAATTTGGTCTATTATCAAAATCACAAGGACCTCCTATGATAAAAATCAAACCTTAGGGGGGAAAAAATAATGCAACGAAACCCCATGGGGTATTTAGTATTTAACCCTAAAAAATATATATATATTTTTTTTAAAAAAAAAAAAGAAGAAAAAAAGAAAAGAAAAGGTTCATAAGGTGGCCCAAGCGTGGGTCATCTTGTGATTTATTTTCTTATAATAATTTTTTTTTAAAAAAAATAATTAATTTAAAATTAAAGATAAATTTGAAATTTTATAAAAATGTCAGGGATATAAACATCATTGTCTCGCGTTTAACGTTTAAAATCTGACGGGGGGCTCAAATTGAAAAGTTTTGAAGTTTAGGAGTTTGTCAAAACGCGCGGTAATTCAGGGGTCTAAAGTGAAGTTTCCCCTAAAAATTAAGAAAGAGAGAGAGAGAGAGAGAGAGAGAGAGAGAGAAAACATGTACCTGTAGGAAGCTTTGCTTAACAGTATATGTTAGATTCATGCACCCTACCATGCCAATAGGCACAATGGGATTTGAACGCTTATCCAAACCTAGAATTTCGACCAATTTGTGACAGTTAGCAAGGTTCATACCATTCATATTTGAGAGCTTTGATAGGTCTGGCATTCTTTCCAGTGCAATGCAATGTTTTGCATCTAAAAAAATCAAACTTGCTGGTAAATCCGGAATTGATTTAAGCTTTCTACAGCGATCCAGTCTGAGATGCTGAAGCTTCGAAAGACCACCTAGGCTTGTTGATAGGCTTTCAAAACTATTGCATCTTAAATCTAAAATTTTAAGAGAACATAAATTCCAAAGATCTATAGGAATTCCGTCATCCGATAAATTGCAGTCCTGGAGACATAAGTGTGTTAGTGAGTTCAAGCCTTGTAGTGCAGCAGGCAGTAGATTGACTGACTTAGGACTTTTCCTTGGTGATATCCAAGACCAAAAGAGTGATGGCAATGACTTAGACGGTGATCCTTTACACCCACATAGCGATAAATATTTGAGATTCTTCAGCTGCACTATACTAAAAGGCACTTGTCTTATAGCAGTTCTGTCTGCAAGAAGAGTTGTCAATGATTCCATCTCCCCCAAGTTGTCAGCCAAATTGTGCATTTTTGAACACCCAGAAAGAATGAGAGTTTCTAGAGACTTCAACTTATAGAAACTCCTTGGCAAACTTTTAAGGCATTTGCAATCTTTCAAATTCACCAAAACAAGATTATTAAGATCTCCAATGGAGTGGTGAACCTTAAGCAAACTCGTACAATCTTCAAGTATTAGTTGCTCTAGATCTGGGAGTTTTGAAAAGTCAGGGGTCTGGCTCAGATAATGAGAGTGACTGAGATTTAGAATTTTTATCTTCTCAAGCAACTGCTAAACAAATGAAAAAACAATCAATGAAAAAGGAAGGAAAGTGCAATAGTAGAGCGTAGAACATAAAATAATAATAATAAATAAATAAATCCTTGATTATTTTACCTTGGGACTTTCCCAAACTTTTTTGAGATTGCTATATTGCAAGTCAATTACAACTAAGTTTCTTGGATAAAAGCCATTGGGAATAAACTTTAGAGGAAATCTATGCCAGCAAAGCCACCTTAATTCTTTGGAAAGATATTTATAGTCTCCAGTGAGTCGTACGTGATCAAGTTGGAGTAATCTTAGTTTCTGCATCTTAATAAATGCTTTTGAATTGAAATTCATTTTACTTAGACTTGTCAATTCTAAAGTAAGTCCTTCAACTGCATTTGTTCCCTGTAAAAACACAAGAATTGCATAAGACAAGTGATTATCTAAACTTATCACATAATCTTTCTTATTAATCATTTCATTTATCTCGCTTTGCTTAATATAATGTAATCATGTTTGCAACTACAAAAACAATAGAATGATATTAGGGAAAAAAAAAAAAAAAGTTCCTATTTTCAAATAAGAAATATATGGATTATACTTTCAAGGCATGTGATCAGTGTGAATTAGTACACATTTGCTTCTCAAATTACATATATCTTAGAGAGAAAGAATTTTTTTTTTTGTTTCAACGTTTTCAATTGAGAAAGTTCTTATTACCTCGTGCTTTGTCAATATATCAAATGCATCCTCATGCAGCCATAATCTACTCCATTTCCCAGGTTCGTTGGGGTGTTTTTCACGAACGATTTCTCTTCCCATGTCTCGCAACAAATCATGCATTGTAAACTCATTTGTCTCACTAACTTTAAGAAGACACCGTTGAATGAGAACACTAATTCCAATCTTTGCAAAAAAACCACAGCCATCCAATATTTTTACAACATAGTCTGTATCCTTTCCTATGAAGAAACATGATATGTCAAGGAATATATCCTTTTCAGTATTGTCGCTTAGTCCATCAAAACTTATTCTAAGTTTATTTTGAATCTGCTCATGAGGAATCCTCTTCAATTTATTTAATGCACTTTTCCATTCTAGCATGCTTCTAGAGAAAAGGAATGAGCCCAAAACTTCAAGTGCTAGTGGCAACCCTCCACAGTAAGCAACAACACTTCTTGACAAATCAGTATAATCTTCAATAGGATAACTATTCCTAAAGGCATGCCAACTAAAAAGCTCAAGAGAGTCAATGTCATTCATTGCTGTAACTCTATATACACTATCCACTTCTAGCTCCTTTAGCAAATGCTCATCTCTCGTTGTTATAATAATTCTACTTCCCAAACCAAACCAGTCACGCCTTCTACAGATGGCATTCAATTGCTCCATTTGGTCTACATCATCAAGTATCACAAGTATTGCTTTACTACAAAGTCTTTCTTTAATCATATTGATTCCTCTATCAACACTACTTATCTTTATCTCGCTTGTCTTCAAGATGTCAGAAAGAAGTTGTTCTTGGAGATGAACATGACCCCTAGGTTCCTTGGAAGTTTCCCTAACATTTGCAAGAAAACTTTTACCTTCAAATCCATGAAAAAATTGGTTATAAATGGCTTTAGCAATGGTTGTTTTGCCAATTCCGCCCATTCCCAAGATTCCTACCATGCGAATATCGCTAGCTCCAACATTTAATCCGAAAGTTATATCTTGAACATGAGAATCTACTCCAACTGGGTAGAGTGCTATAAACAAGTGTGTGTTGTTCAGTTCTCTTGAAATCTCTTCAACAATTTTCTTAATAAACTTTGCTTCATGCCTGTAAATTATTTTAAGAAGTTAGGTAGAGTCATATTATACAAGAGAAAATTGAACTATAAGTTTCATATACACAAATATGTAAAAAGTTAGAACATATTAGTTTTGGCCATTATCCTTAACTCATTAGCATTTACCATACTAATGGGTCAAAGTTTGAAGAAACTAAATTTTTATACCATAGAATTATGTTAACCCAAAATCCAATAGACTCAACACCTCTATCACACAGACAACAAAAATTACCCTTGCTTTTAATTCCATGACAAATAATAGTGTTTTGTTCTTTTCAAACATATAGTGCAGCTGGCAAAGTAAGATTTTTTGTATCGTAGTTGCAAAGGGTTTTCTTCATTTTCTCTACTTATTTTCACTCTTTCTGTCTCAAAAATTAAAAGGTGGCCTATATGTATGCAAAAGGTAGGTCAATATAAACCAAGTCAACTAGGCTTTCCTTCCCACATGATTTGATGGAATATCAAATCACATCAATAAATTTTCACCATGATTTGAATTCTATCAATGCCTCTAAAGGCAATAACAAACTACAACTATCATTCAAGTTGAAGTAATACTTGTGATGAGCACAAGAGTTGGCTTAGTCATAACACTATATTACCTTGTTAGTAATTTTGGCCACAACTTTCTTAACTAACTCTTCTTCTTGTAGATTTATTTACTCTCTACAACCTTCTTTTATTTGGGCAATGATCAAGTTATACATATATAGGAGAAACTTCACTTTGTACCCCTGAACTACAACCCATTTTGATATGCTCCCTTAAAACTTTAAAACTCCTCAATTTAGACCCTTGAACTTTCAATTTCTATTTCTTTGGACCTTCTCTGTCAATTTTTGCTGTTAAAACTCTTTGAAAGACAAAATTACCCTTCAATTTTCTTTAATGAAAAAAAAATTTTAAAAAAAATTGAAAAAAAAAAGGTTACAAGGTGGCCCAACCGTGGGTCACCTTGAGATTTTTTTTAATATTTGTTTTTTTTTAACAAAAAAGAGTTTTAATTTGAAATTAAGGATGAAAGTGATAGAAATTAATAGTTAAGGGGTCCAAAATGAGAGGTTTTAAAGTTTGATGGGGGCATGTCAAAAGGGGTGGTAGTTCAGAGGTTTAAAGTGAGGTTTTCCCTTTCTTTTTTTTTTTTCTTTTTTTTTAATAAAACTATGCCTTAAAAAACCGGTTTAGCCTTAAAAAAAATGGGTTCACACTACATGTCGTAATTTATAGAAATAAAAATCACGAAAGGTTAAAATCATACAATCGTTGAACATGTAGATATCCATGATCTAATCTCGTATTGAAGCACACAACCCCTGTCCAATTTGACGTACATGGATCTCCTTGATTCCAATTAATCAGATTCTTATTGGGATCTATCAAACTTCTCTCAATGGCTTGCAATGCCGTTACTGCAAAATAATACAAATGTTAACCATCATGAACATCCCAGTAGAGGGAAGTGAATATTTGAATTTACTACAAAACCACTTGTTATAAGATTCATGAATAAATAAAACAGGTCTCCGTGTGCTGCGTGTCACCCCGAAACAAGCATCTCCTCTAGAATATGGTTGCCAAAAGAAGCTTGTGAATCATCAAAAAATAATTAAAAGGGGGCAAACTGAATCAAAATCACCTTGATTCTTCCTTCCTTAATTCCTTTCGGTCATCCATCTATTTGTTTGTTTGTTTTTTAGTATTCTAGACATATATACACGGAACTTATTCATAAGTGGGACCAATGTACCTCTTTCTCTATTCTTAAGTTGTCCGTTTCCGTTTATATAGAAAAAAAAAAAAAAAAAAAAAAAAAAAAAGTGTGTTCAATAGTCATAAGCACGTGAAAAGAAAATCAAGGTCCTTTCGATTTAGGATATCTGTTTATCTTATTTAAAATTAGCTATTAAATATGAACTTTAATAGCTAATTTTATATTAAATCCGTGTTTAATTAGAGATAGAGAGTTATCACATCAACTCAGATAGTCTTAAATCCAGCCTTCATCGTCAATGTGGGAATTAGTAGCTAATTAGCCGAATTACCCACACCACAAGAAAAGATTGAAAAGAAGGATCTTCAGCAACGGAGAGATGAAGTACATGCAAGTCTCAACAACCGTACGTATTCCTTCTCACGACATTATTGATTATCCATAAATAGAATCAAAGTCTTCCACGTTATCCATTCATAATCCTTTGCTAGACTTAGTCCTAGTGCTGGATCTTGTTTCTTCCCCTTCCTGTTGTTGTTGGTTGTAGGCAAATGCACAGTAATCAAAAAAGATTGCCATTTAGTAAATATATATATTCAACTTCCTGTGTGCGGGAAAGAGAAATGACATGCACTTTATTCCCATTTTATTGGGTTAATGTCACTCATTAATTTTATTTTATTTATTTATTTATTTTTTTAATAATGTTGTATGCTAGACAAACATTTCACAAATATTTTATTTTATAGACTATAGCCATGAATCAACCATTTTGTTTTTTGTTTTTTTAAATATTCAATGTTTATTAGACATTGTCATGTTAGTTTTGTGTGATATTTTAGTGGTATGTAACATTTTATTCTTTTTTTTCTTTTTTAACAAGGTTGTTCTAAGAACTGATAAGCACTGTCATATTAATCAATGAGATGGAGGTGTAGTATATAAGTATAACATTACTCCTAGTAAGATGGAGGTGTATTATAAGCACTCTCATAATAATGGTTCTCTCATTATTAGCTTCTCATTAGAAATTGAAAATAGACATGCATGTAACATATCCCACAAAAGTTCTAGCGGAGCATTACATGGTATTATTAGGTTATTTTGATATTATTTATAACCCAAAGAAATGCACTTGCTATTCACTATTACTCTAAAAAGATCAGTTACTCTTGAGCACTACTCATCCAATGTATGAATAACTTTTTGAAGTGCCGAAAGATAAATATTCAAATAATTCAAAAGAGAGATGATTTTCTACAGAAATGTTATATACCATATTTTTATTTCACTAGTATTCCAAAATGTTTACATGGCAATCCCATCCAACCATTGAATTTTTTTATTTTTTTATTTTATTTTTAATAAAGATATTGATGTAAGAGTTAATTAGAATTGTCACATATGCATTGTAGCATTACTCATTTTTTACGATAACTGATCCAATGATTGATTGATTGAGACTGTTATATCAGTGATGTGAAATAATACTACCAATGTCGGGAGGAGAATAACCATGTTTCAAAAGATTGAGGAAAGAGGGATCCAAAAACTTCGATTCAGATAAAGATGTTGGCAGCACAAAAAGTAGCTTTTAGGTATGCTTTTCCTTACAATATTGTCATATACGATAAGCGGCCAATTAAGCTCTGGGGATAAACTTCCTGACAAATTCATTTTTAGTAGTTGCTTGCAGAAAAGAAGTCCATAGGAAAGTTATTAAAGCACCTAATGCGAGTTCTTCATGGAAGCCCCCCGCGTGCAATTAATACCCAGTTTTATTAAAGCTTGATAGTCTTATAAGTTATATCTGAACTTTGGACCAGTATAAATCTTATATAATGCTAGGCATGAGATGATGATTGAGTCTGTAGGCAATAAATTATATGATAAAGCAATTACAAATTAATTCTGGACAAAAGAAAAGGTCATGAATATATATTTTCAAATTGATTTAAGACATGTTGGTGATCTTTTCTAGCAAAATTCAGAAACATGTGGCTGACAGACCTTATCCTAATGAAATGCATATAGCCACCAATGTCTTTAATCTTAAATGAAAGCAGAAGAAAGGAAGTCTGTTCCCTGGCACAACTAATATGAGCAGTATAGAAGTGGAATACTATACATATCATCATGCAAGGGAACAAAAAGAAAAGAGTATTATAAGTTAAAGGAAGTGTGCAACATTATTCATCCTGATTATTCTACCCAATAGAAATAAAAATCAAGAAAGGTTAAAATCATACAATTGTTGAACATGTAGATATCCATCATCTAACGTCGTATTGAAGCACACAACCCCTCTCCAATTTGACGTACATGGATCTCCTTGATTCCAATTACTCAGATTCTTATAGGAATCTATCAAACTTCTCTTGATAGCTTGCAGTGCCGTTACTGCAAATTAATACAAATGTTAACCATCATTTCATCAACATGAACATTTAAAAAGTTCATAACCTTTGCCGGTCTGGTCCTTGTGTTTCTCTAGTTCTAGTATCAGGTTTCCACATTAAAGGAAAGCAGAGTTAATTTAAAAATATACATCAACAATGTTAGCAGACCCAATTTTGAGCATATACACTCAAAAAGAGCTACTGCTCAACTATATGCAACACTGTTCACATCCCAGTAGAGGGAAGTGAATATTTGAATTTACTACAAAATCACTTGGTATAGGATTCATGAATAAATAACACAGGCCTCCATGTGTTGCGTGCGACCTCTAAACAAGCATCGCCTCTGGAATATGGTTGCCAAAAGAAGCTTGAGAATCATGAAAAGATAATTAAAAAAGGGGGCAAACTGAATCAAAATCACCTTCCATAGGGTGGGTAAAGGGATGCTGTGCTCCTTTGATAAGTACGTAGTGAAGACCACCAGCACAAGCACGAAACAATATATATTCCATACGTACGTCCAAGCTCTTGAATGATACATCCCAATAACGCAAAGAGCGTCATAAGTCTCAACTTTTTCCGAGTACTCAAAACTGGGAATTTTTGTAGTATCCTACTACTCGGCCTGATAACAGGAAATAACTATTAGAACTTACGCAATTGAATTCCAAAGCAACTCAATTGCTCTGAAGAAAAATAAGTAGTAGCTTATAACAATTTGAAAATAAAATGTATGATCAAAGAATTCAAATCAAGTAGAGCAAAAAGGTCCAACTACTGGGCAACAAAACAAAGAGAATCCGTCAAAATTCTCGTCCCATTCAGCTTGAGAAGAAAAAAAAAAAAAAAAAACCAACCAAACAGCGAGCATACCATGCAAATTAAGATTGAGACGAAAGAGAAAAACGGAGAAATCCTTAGTACCTTAGTAGGGAAGCAGAAAAACGGAGAAATCCTTAGTACCTTAGTAGGGAAGCATTGAATAGTTGAAATTGTAATAGAACGATCGAAGCTTACACAATGGTTGAATATGAACTTGGAATGATAGAAGCAAGGAAGAAGAGTCTGAAATTGAATACCGTATGAACTATTAGAAATGGGACTTGAGCCTAACCCAACCCAAAGCTAGCTCAAAAGTTGAGGTTTCTTCTCACCTTATAAATGGCCAATCTCCTTAATATCCAAGCAATGTGGGACTTCTTACACGCCCCCTCACGTGTGGCGAGAGGACATCCAAGCTAACACGTGCGACAATGGGTGACGGTGAGCCACAGCCAATTGGGCTAAACACGTGTGGCGGGAGGACATCAGAGCCAACACGTGCAACAATGGGAGATGGTGAACTTGGCTCTGATACCATATTAGAAATAGGTCTTGGACCTAACTCAACCCAAAAGCCAGTTCAAGAACGGGGTATCTTTCGTAGCATGACTCCGTGTATAACGCTCACGAATTCGTGGGTAAAGCAGATGAGAGCCATCTTTTTCAGCCACGGGGTAAAAATATCGCACAGCGAATCGTCAGCAACTTTGGATACAGCTCTGTAAATACAAAAAAAATATATATATTAATACATTTGTATCTATTTTTAGAGCTGATAAAGAAGTTGTTCTCGGATGGCGATGTTGACTTTCTGGGAGGGTGGTTGGTTGCTGGGCCATGTTTCGGAGCATTGGCCGAATTCTAAAATGCACTTTGTCTAAGCGAAAAGGCCAACCTTCTTTTCGGGAATTTATTTTTTTCGCCATCTTCTGCCATGGCTGTTGAGTCTCATCAATAAAAGACCAAAAAAGTCAAACTCTCCCTCCTTGGCGCGTCTTCTTCAGCCTTCACCAACACGCGCTGTGGGAATCAGCTTCAATTGCAAAACGACGTTCCGATTATGAATCAGCTTCCACCACACGCTTCTCTCTCCCTCTCCAACTGATAAGAACATCTACGGCTTTCATTTCACTGAATTCCCTCTTTTTGACTCTCGAAAAGGTGCTTCTCTCTCTCTCTCTCTCCCCGTGTTTATTGTATTATTGAATATGCAATATAAATGCATGTAGGTGATTGATTATACAGGACACTAAAACGACGGGTGGGCTTCCGTCGATCTTTTGACTCTGTTCGGCAAAAGGCCAAGAATGGCCCAATACTAATCTTCAATAAAATTCAACTTTCAATCATTCTTATTTTTTATATCACATCAATCAATTTTTATTACTATTTAATTTTAAAAAATCATTATAAAACAAAATTTTCACTTTTTCATATTAAACATTCTTACGTTTTTCACATTAATCAATTTTTACTACATTTAAAATGTCAAATGCCTTTACCGAACGGCAAACAGACTCTACGATCTATGTGAAAATACTGACAAATCTAATTGTCTTGGAATTGAACAAAATATAATAGAATGCTTTCCCAATTAATAGTATAGAGTCTTGCACTATAGCTGATCCAAGACTTTTTTTTTTCCTAAATTTAAGTAGAAAAAAAACTTATCCCATTGGCCCTTATAATTTATTTAAAAAATAATATTCACGTAGGATCATAAGAACACAAAAAAATAAAAAATAAAAAAAATTAAAAAAAAAAACACTAAGAAAAACCATAGCATTTCTCTTTCCTATCAGACATGATGAATTCAAGTGTTTATGTACTGCTCAAGTCTTAAGTAATATTTTCCTATTTATGAGTAATGAATGACAATTTCAGATTTAACATTCACTCTAACTAAAAAGAAAAATAATTAATTAATGGGAAAGGAATGGCTAGCCATAAAAATAAACATTTCAACTACCAAAAGAATAAAATAAAGAAAATAAAGAAAAATATGAAATGGAATAGATAAGGACTTGGAGAGTTGGATGTAGGGTGCTTTTGAATCAAACAAACTTATACACTTGAATAGAGAAATAATGAAGATACTTTGAAAATGATAAATAATTCCTAATAAACCAAACATGAGAATCTTGAAAAATTTATTAAATTCCTAATCATTCCCAAACATGGGGTCGTATACAAAATTTGTTAAACTTATGTTCAGAGTATAAGAATTTTTTTCATTATGAGCTCCATATGAGAAATGAAAAATCAGGTAAAAGGTGAACTTGATGAATTGCTTTGCAAAAAAGATGATCGCATTCTCCTAAAGTTTTATTACATATAGAAACTTAAAAATATTAATTTTTCGGATCGTAGAAGATCTTTTCAGTGGAGCCTTATAAGTTAGGACATTCAACCTTTTGTTTTTTTGCCTCTTTTCAAAACAAAAATATTAACAAACAATCCAAAATACAAAACACTTAAAAATTATTTTTACCTTTATGTTATATCAGAACACATTTTCAGAAAGAACAAAAAAAAAAAAAAAAAAAAAAAAAAAAAAAAAAAAAACCCTCTAGAAAGCATTAACAACCAAAACCCCTGTCCCTCAGGTGGAGAATTCAAAAGACCTAGATCTAGAATTGGTGTTGGCTAGTGATGATCCTGACTATTTGAGGCAAGCATCCCTAAGCAAATGCGTATATCCCTTCACAACAAGATTGCATTGTTAAAAAGAATCACCAGCAACCATTTCCAATGTGTATATGAAGCCAAATTTCAAAACTAAAGAGCTTCAACCAAATCTTTTTTGCCAGACTCGTAGCTTTTTTAGGATTTTCAGCACCCTTTTGTGTCAAATCAGACAACGTATACTCCACAAACTTATTAGCAGTAAATTATATATCCTATTAATTGTACTTCACTATCAATAACTCTGTTTACTTTACAATGTCAGTTTATATAGCAACATTATCATACCATCTACTGTTCTAACTATAACTTTTCCAAAACAAAGACGGAGAAGACTACAAACAAAATCAAAAACCAAGTTGACAATGAAAATGTTTTCTATCTAGGCGTGATGTCTGAAATGTCTCCACTAACAAGGTTGCTCCCAGATACAGATGCATCTGCCCACATATCAGAATTCTTCAGTGTAGAGGATGATGATGGTGGAGTGACTACTTTTACTTTTTCAGCAGCAATGGGGTCTGCTATTCCGATGTTGGACTCAGGCATTAGAAGCCATATACGTTCAAGTTCTCGGACCACCTCTACCATTGAAGGTCGTGCATCTGTCTCATTTTCGCAACACTTGAGGGCCAAAGTTGCAAATATCACCAAACATTCAGAAGGACAAGATCCCATTCCCTCATCAACAACCAAAAAGATCATACCAGATTGATAAGCGGCATTAACCTGAAATGGATGAAAACTATAACAAATTACAGGAGACTACTTTGCTGGATAATATTTCAGCCAGTGTACCTAAAGAAATAAAATAATACAAAAAGGATCTTAAATTTATAAAAGATAAATAAATACTAACTGTACGCAAGGAGTTCCAACTTTGGCTCGACTTAATGGGGACACTTTTTTAATTGCAAAGTATGCTTTTACTTGAATCTAATACGTAAGAGGTCTCTTGAGTCAAGAGTAGTGTTGAAAATTATAAAGATATCATTAATTGTCTGCACTAATTTATTGAAATTATAACTGAAACTTGAGGAGATCTCTCGACTATTAATGCATAGTCTAAAATGACATATGGCCGGCAGAAGAGAGAGAGAGACTAAAAGTTGTTTTCATTATTCTTGAACAACAATGTAAAATTCGTTACTTGAAGTATTTCTATTCCAACCAGCTCATTGATATATTGCCTCCCCATGCCCAAAAAAATAAATAAATTGAATCTAAACAGTTCTATAAAGTTTTACCTCTCTAACAATGTTTTTGCCACGTGTGATTGGCCGCATCCCAGTTAAAAGTTCTAGAAATACAACACCAAGACTATAAACATCACTTTTGTTTGTGAGTTTATTAGTTAAGAAGTACTCCGGATCTAGGTAACCCTGCAAAGTAAATACAAAGAATGAGAGGATAAAGAAATAGACATCAATAATATCTCTTACGACATTTTATAAGTCTATTTCATTCAGTTTTGAGTTTTCTTTTTCTTACTTTTAAAATATAAAAAATACAAATATAAACTTTAAATTGAAATTCGTGAAGTTTATAATTATTTTAGGTAAACATCAACTATAAGAGTCTTACCGGTGTCCCCTTCACAAGTGTGGATATATGAGCAGGCTCAGTCCCTTCAATATCTGGAATTGGGGCAAGTCGCGAAAGTCCAAAATCGGCAACTTTTGCAGTATACTTAGAGTCCAATAATATGTTGCTGGCCTTGATATCTCGGTGAAATATTGGAGGGTTAGCTTCTATATGTAGGTAGAGGATGCCCTTAGCTGATCCCAGGGCAATTCTTAATCTCATAGAAAAACTAAGAGGTGCTTTACACTTGGCTGTATTATTACATAGGTGAACCACCAATAAGCTCATTAGAACGTAATATAGAATTTGAAAAGAAAAATTATTTTGTTTAGCTCCTTGAAGAGAAAAAAGAAAAAAAAAAAACAGGAAGGGGGGTGGAGAGAGAGAGAGAGAGAGAGAAACTGTACTGTTGCAAATTAGACTACAATTTTTTCACTCAATGACGAACACTTGGAAAAAAAAATATTAGTGAGATCAATAAAAGGAAAACTTAAAGCTCGAATATAAGGTGTACCAGAAAGGTGATCCCATAGAGTACCATTTGACATATACTCATAGACCAACATCTGCATGCACAACAATACTCACTTGAAGGTTTTCCAAAGCAAAAGTTCAAACAAATATTCAGCAACAAAGACCCAGAAAAACTAGGCCTTATCTCGAAAGCCTAACAATATTGCAGGAGAAAAAAATACTACTCATGGAAAAGAGAAGGAAGAAATGTATTCTCCCAAGTTCATTGAAAGGAGATGTTTATGCTTCTTTTTTTTATCTTTTTTTTTTATCAAACAATCCTCAACTTAAGAAGAACCATATGCTTTTTCATTATTAACAAACAAACCTGCACCTCATATGTAACGTCTCTAGATTGGGTATGATTTTTTCTATTGTTCGCAGTTATTCAAAAGCAGCTATATATGTGGTTTTAAATCTTTCATTTTTTTTCTATTATAGCTCTCATTATCTCTGGTTTTTACCGCAGCAATTTCCTAAGTTAATAGGAGTCGTCTCCTCATGCATTTTTTTTTTTTTTTCTTTCCCCTGAGCATGTCCTCATGGATTCAGCAACAAGATTGATAGATAATCCAGCCTTGTATTTATTTTATTTTCACATATATTCAGTTAGGATAAGAAAAAGCACCTGTTCACCGCCTTCATCACAATATCCAATTAAAGACACGAGGTTTCTGTGATGTAACCTTGACAACAGTTCTATCTCTGTTAAGAACTCCTTTTCACCCTGTAAGGATCCCTCTTGTGCACGTTTTATGGCAACAACTGTACCATCAGCTAGAATGCCTTTATAAACCTTTCCATACCCTCCTTGGCCAATCTCAGTGGAGCTGTTAAATTTTTCTGTAGCCATAGCCATTTCTCTATAAGTGAAAGCCTTCACACCATCAATTTTCATGAAAGCCTTGGATGCTGTATATTAAATACAGGTTCAATGTTAATAATTAAAGCATAATGATAGACGCTCCATATAAAAAGGCCGTGCCCATTGGATTTAAAATAATCGAAACAATTATGCATCTATATTTCTATTCACAATTCCAAAATTTCTGATATTTCAAGTACAAATCTAAATACAGGCATGATGACAACGCGCACAAAAAAAAAATCCTTAAGCATGTTACAGGCTGAGATTGAAGCTGATTAACACGGATTCTTTTAAAAAATATTTTTTTAAGCTTTGAAGTCAACCGATTGTTAAGATATTGGTTAAATGGTTGTTCTTCAACTTAGAGATGGTTTGAGTTAATATGCAACTCTTTTCATTGAATTTTCTCATCTCTTAATAATTTTTCCGCTAACAGCCAATCAAACTTGGCGGAAACTTTCCCAACAAAGTTAGCTGAGGTAGGGATAAGAAAGTGACAATTTTGGGCCAGGCTGAGCCTTTCTACCTCGGGGTGATCTTGGACAAGCATCAGCCAGCCTGATTGACAGGCCTAATCAGGATGTACAATAGACACAACTATAGGCATAATGAAAAATCATGAAATATCTATCTAAACATCCAAAAATCATAGACATATGATACTCAACATGTATAAACGAAACTTATTCATAAGTGGGACCAATGTACCTCTTTCTCTATTCTTAAGTTGTCCGTTTCCGTTTATATAGAAAAAAAAAATTAAAAAAAAAAAAAAGTGTGTTCAATAGTCATAAGCACGTGAAAAGAAAATCAAGGTCCTTTCGATTTAGGATATCTGTTTATCTTATTTAAAATTAGCTATTAAATATGAACTTTAATAGCTAATTTTATATTAAATCCGTGTTTAATTAGAGATAGAGAGTTGTCGCATCAACTCATCAGATAGTCTTAAATCCAGCCTTCATCGTCAATGTGGGAATTAGTAGCTAATTGGCCGAATTACCCACACCACAAGAAAAGATTGAAAAGAAGAATCTCCAGCAACGGAGAGATGAAGTACATGCAAGTCTCAACAGCCGTACGTATTCCTTCTCACACGACATTATTGATTATCCATAAATATAATCAAAGTCTTCCACGTTATCCATCCATAATCCTTTGCTAGACCTAGTCCTAGTGCTGGATCTTGTTTCTTCCCCTTCGTGTTGTTGGTTGTAGGCAAATGCATAGTAATCAAAAAAGATTGCCATTTAGTAAATATATATATTCAACTTCCTGTGCGGGAAAGAGAAATGACATGTACTTTATTCCCATTTTATTGGGTTAATGTCACTCTTTTTTTTCTTTTTAATAATGTTGTATGCTAGACAAAC
Source organism: Corylus avellana (assembly GCF_965113065.1). NCBI lineage: Eukaryota > Viridiplantae > Streptophyta > Magnoliopsida > Fagales > Betulaceae > Corylus > Corylus avellana. Next base: position 5,411,252 of record NC_142498.1, read on the forward strand.
ATTTCACAAATATTTTATTTTATAGGCTATAGCCATGAGTAAACCATTTTGTTTTTTTGTTTTTTTAAATATTCAATGGTTATTATACATTGTCATGTTAGTTTTGTGTGATATTTTAGTGGTATGTAACATTTTATTCTTTTTTTTTTTCTTTTGTAACAAGGTTGTTCTAAGAACTGATAAGCATTGTCATATTAATCAATGAGATGGAGGTGTAGTATATAACATTACTCCTAGTAAGATGGAGGTATATTATAAGCACTCTCATAATAATGGTTCTCTCATTATTAGCTTCTCATTAGAAATTGAAAATAGACATGCATGTAACATATCCCACAAAAGTGCTAGCGGAGCATTACATGGTATTATTAGGTTATTTTGATATTATTTATAACCAAAAAAAATGCACTAGCTATTCACTATTACTCTAAAAAGATCAGTTAGTCTTGAGCACTACTCATCCAATGTATGAATAACTTTTTGAAGTGTCGAAAGATAAATATTCAAATAATTCAAAAGAGAGATGATTTTTTACAGAAATGTTATATACCATATTTTTATTCCACAAGTATTCCAAAATGTTTACATGGCAATCCCATCCAACCATTGATTATTATTTTTTTTTTTTTTTTTTTTTTTAACAAAGATTGATCTAAGAGTTAATTAGAATTGTCACATATGCATTGTAGCATTACTCATTTTTTACGATAACTGATCCAATGATTGATTGATTGAGACTGTCATATCGGCGATGTGAAATAATACTACTCTAAATCGATAACCAAATTTGGCCAGCGATGATCCTAACTCCCAAGGCTGACACCTATAAGGAAACCAATAACAAGCAACGCTATCAAATCAATAATTCCCGTCTACTTTAAAGTACAATCTTAATTTTTATAGCAAGACTGTCATAATCTACTGTTATAACTATAAAGGCTACACAAAAAAAAAGCGTAACAAATGAGAGTGAGAGATTATACACAAAATCATAAACCAAGATCATAAGGAAAAATTTCTCAGTTCAAAGTTTCCAGGAAACAACAAAATCAACCAATTATAGCCGAATGTGTTTCTATCTAGGCGTGACGGTTGGGACAACTCCACTATCAAGGTTGCTGCCTGATAAATCCATCGACACATAAGGATGCTTCACATTGGAGGATGATGATGGCGGAGTCATATCCTTTACAACATCGGCGACCATGGGATCTGCCTTTCTGATGTCAGAATCGGGCATCATAACCCATATATTTTCAAGTTCTCGGACCACCTCCGCCATTGAAGGCCGTGCATCTGTCTCATCTTGGCAACACTTGAGGGCCAAACTCAAGAATTTCACCACACAGTCAAAAGGATAAGAACCCATTCGCCCATCAATAATCCCAAAGATCATACCAGATTGATGCGCAACATTAACCTGAAATGGATGACAAAATTTCAGCCAATGTATAAAGAATATATGAATAATATGACAAAGTGATCTTAAAATGTTATAAAGATATTGGCTGCATGCAAAGAGTTCCTATTTTGGCTCATCTTAATGGGAGGCGAGCTCCTGCTGAATTCAAGGCAAACAGGTCCATGAGGTTTTACCTCTCTAACAATGTTTTTGCCATGTGAGATTGGTTGCATCCCAGTGAGGAGTTCTAGAAATACAACACCAAGACTATAAACATCACTTTTGTCGGTCAATTGATGAGTTAAGAAGTATTCCGGATCTAGGTAACCCTGCAAGGTTAACATAAAGAATTACATCAGTTACTTGCATCTCCTACAACATACTGTTAGGTCCATTTCATGGAGTCCGAGTTTCATTTCTTTTATTTTAAAAATCGAAAGAAAAAAAAATTGTATATATATATATATTCTTGTAGGCAATATCAGGTATAAGAGTCTTACAGGAGTCCCCTTCACAACAGTTGACACATGAGCAGGCACAACCCCTTCAATAGGAACTGGGGCAAGTCGTGAAAGTCCAAAATCAGCAACTTTTGCCGTATAGTTAGAGTCCAATAATATGTTGCTAGCCTTGATATCTCGATGAAATATCGGAGGATTAGCTTCTGTATGTAAGTAGAGGATGCCCTTAGCTGATCCCAGGGAAATTCCCAATCTCATATCAAAACTCATAGGTTCTTTAGACTTGGCTGTATTATTGCATACATAAATCACCAGTACACTCATTAGAAAGGAATGTAGAAATTGGGGAAGGAAGTGTACTGTTGAAAAGTATAGATCACAGTTTTTTATTTGCATTCATAAGCAATGAAGAACACTCAGAAAAAAAATCTACAGTGAGATCAATAAAAGGAAAAACTTAAAGGATTAGTAGAAGGTGTACCAGAAAGCTGATCCCTTAGAGTACCATTTGGCATAAACTCATAAACCAACATCTGCACGCACAACGTTACTCACATGAAGCTTTTCTCAAGCAAAATTTTCAAGATAAAAGTCGGCAATAAAAGAGCAAGAAAAACAGATCCTTGGCATGAAAGTCAAATTATTTTGCAGGAGAAAAGTACTGCTCATAACAATAAATTAAAAAAAAAAAAAAAAAAAGAACTGTATTCTCCCAAGTTCATTGTGAAAGGAGGCATTTAAGTTTTTATGCAATTTTAGAATCAAATAATCCTTAATTTATGAAGAACTATATGCTTTTTCATTATTAATAAACCAATCTACGCCTCATATGTAATGTCTTTAGATTGAGTTTGATTTCTTCTATTGCTCGCTATTATTCAAAGCAGATATACATATGTGGTATTACATCTGCAATTTTCTTGCTCTTACAGCATTCATAATCTTTGGTCTTTATGGAAGCAACTTCCTAAGTTGATAGGAACCATCTCTTCATCTATTAAGCAATAAGATTGATGAATAATCCAATCTTCTATTTATTTTCCTTTTCCATATATTGAATTAGGATAAGAAAAAGCACCTGTTCACCTTCTTCATCACAATATCCAATCAAAGACACTAGGTTTCGATGATGTAACCTTGACAACAGTTCTATCTCTGTTAAGAACTCCTTTTCACCTTGTAAGGATCCCTCTTGTGCACGTTTTATAGCCACAACTGTACCATCAGCCAGAATGCCTTTATAAACCTTTCCATACCCTCCTTGGCCAACCTGAGTGGAGATGTTAAAATTGTTTGTAGCAAGAGCCATTTCTCCATAAGTGAAATCTTTCACACCATCAATTTTCATTGAGGCCCTAGACACTGCATATTAGGTCCAATGTTAATAATGAAAGGCATAGTGATAAATGTTACATATAAAGATGATGTGCGTATGTTTTTAAAAATAAGCAATGCCATTATGCTGTCTATCTTCCCATTCATACTTCCAAATTTTGAGATATTTCAGGTAGAAGCGCTTAATCATTGTACAAAATAATATAAAGCATTCAGACATCTTTTGTTTTTGACTGTTAAAATGTTGATTAAATTATTAAATTTACCTCTTCCTATTAGTTTAAGCTTTTGGGACAAATGGTGATTTAACATGCTATTAGAGCCAAAGGTCCTAGAACTGAACCTTGACTCTGTCAAATCACCCTCAGTTAAATTAAATATTTCACGTGTTAGGCATCACCTATTAAAAGAGAGTTTGAGCTCATACGTGAGAGAGAATGTTAAAGTGTTGATTAAATGATTAAATTTACCTATTCCTATCTATTTAAGCTTTTGGACAAATGGTAATTTAACGTTGACCAATAACTAAAAACTAAAACATTAAAATCTATAGCGATATCATGATCAAGACACTCAATTAGCTGAGAGAGCTTGAAGCCCAGAAGACATTTGGCCAAGCTTCACTTACGATTTGGATGGCTGAGCTTGTTCAGAGATTGTAGGCTGAATTTAGGTTTAAAATGAGCTCAATATGTGCTCAAGTCAGTTGAATTTAGCCTAGTTCAAATACTTCTAATATATATGTATAGATTATCAGAATATTTTATTTTATATGTGTGTGCATATATATGCATATATATAGCATCCTATAAGTCAACAATGTTAACATAGTGGATAACTGGTTGTTCTTCAACTTAGAGATGGGTTGTGCTAATATGCAACCCAAGTCTTATGGAACTTTTCATTGAACTTTCTCATCTTTCAATGACGTTTTCATGCACAGGCCTGTCATACTTGGCTGAAACTAGCCAACAGCATTAGCTCAGATAGGGCTGAGATATTGACCATTTGGGGCCACTTGAGGCCTGTGTACCTCGGGCTGAGCTTGTCCCGATCAACAGGCCTAATCAGAATATAGAATAGAAACAATTACAAGCACCGTGAAAAATCATGACACATCTCTCTAAATGTCTTAAAATCATAAACATAAGATACTCACAACGACGTCTTTTCGAAATCGCATGGTACTTCCTAGTATGCTTTCTCAGTATCAGAAGAGAAACAATTGCAGACAATGTAACTGCACCTGCAATGGTCCCCAATATTATGCCAGCCAATGCACCTTTACTTAAAGTAGACCCAGGAGATTTGGCAACCACTGTGACATTATTGAAAAGTATGAGCATACATAAAATCAAAACAATCAACAATATCCATCTCATATATGAATACATGCAAGAAAGCAAGATATAACTGAGGCATAGTTCATCTATGTGCAGGATCAAGTCATAAGTGCCATATGGTTTGAATTTGAAGTTGCCTTCTTGGTCAATATAAAACACAACTTAATATTCCAGAAAATTAAAAATCATCTTGAACTGAGCATTGCGGTCATTCACTTGTGAGCTGGATCATGGTAGTGCAACTGTATCTGTTATACCACTTAACATAGCATCACTGAACTTCCTAGATCAACCCTATCTTCAACAATTATTTGGCAACACAAGAAAAGGCTAACTCCGTTTAAATGTTCCATGCACAGACACATGCCACTTGTTACTCAGGGTGACAAGAAAAGGCAAGCTTTATACACACACAAACACCAGTATGCACACCACAATAACAGAGAATAATGCCACATGCCTAAGTTTATGTATCAAGTATAAAGGATTTCAAGGTATACAGTAAAAAAATTAGAGATAAAAGTTGTAGATTCTTCAACTGGTAAATAAGCATTAATTCTAACTTCAACAAAGCTCTGTCGCAAACTACATCAGATAAGGTTTCGAGACAAACCATCTATATAAACGGATGATAGAGTGACATATGGTGTGAACTTAAAGCTGCCTTCTTGGTCAATATAGAACACGACTTAATTATCCAGTAAACATAATGTAACACCCCCACCCCAATGACACACAATATTGTCCCTTTTTAGCTCCTCTGAACTTGACTTCCCAATATGGGACCGAGGTGTTACAAACTCCTCATCTTAAATTTCTGACATCCTCGTCAAGACCACGTCATGCAGTGCTCCAGTAGTACCACATGACTTAGTGTTACTAGGTGGCTTTGATACCACTTGTAATGACTCACGAAAAAGCTTTAGCCACATCTGTGCTATTACTCCAAAATGACTAGTCAATTTGGAACTTTCCTAAAATGCATTATAAAGCCCAGTTTCACCTAGTAATTAGGCAATGTGGGACTTAGCACTCATGACTATCTTTATAAACCACCCACTCTATGTGGGATTCTTTTCATCTTCCCAATATGGGACATGGGTGTTACAAACTCCCCCTCTTAAATTCCTGACGTCTTCGTCAGAGCCACATCATGCAGTGCTCCAATAACACATGACCTAGCATTACTAGATAGCTTTGATACCACTTGTAACACCCCTGCTCCAAGTGGTATGATATTATCCGCTTTGGGCCAAGCCCGCACGATTTTATTATTGGGTTTACTCTAAAAGGCCTTATACCATTTAGAGAGAGCATATTCCATATAAATACATCACATTTTTCACACCCAAGCAATGTAAGACGTCACACATAGAATCATGTTGAACTGAGCGCTGCAGTTATTCACGTATGTGCTGGATCACATTAGTGCAACCAAATCTGTCAAACCACTTAACATAGCTCTCAGTATGATGAAAGCATTGAACTGCCTAAAAATCAGGCCTATCTTCAACAAGATTTGGAAGCAAAAGGGGGGCTACCTCCACTTAAATGTGCCGCTCACAAACACACACCACATGTTACTCAAAGTGAGAAGATTAGGCAGGCTTTATATGAACACAAACACAAGTATGCACCACCACAAAAAAATTGAGAATGATGCCACATGCCTAAGATTATCTTTTAAGTATAAAGGATTTGGAGGTACAGGCCAAATAAATTAGAGAAAAAGTTGCACATTCTTCAAATGGTAAACAAGCATTAATTCCAACCTCAACATAGCTCACTCACAAAATATATCAAATAAGGGTTTTGAGACAAACCATCATTATAAACGTCAGTGAAGCTCAGAACTTCATAAGGTCCAATTACGTCAGGATCAGAAATATTCCATGATATGAACATGCTCATAATTCGCCGAACCTCACTCCCATTGAAGATATGAGAATTCTTGTTAACATCATATACAGGAAATATTTTCAGGTACATTCTGAGTCGAGGTCCTTCCCATGCAAAGGAATAAATGTGCAGCTGATAATGATATAACTCAAGAGTAGATGTTAAGAAGTGCTCAAAGTCATATCTGTAGGGAGGAAAATCTATGAATCCAGGACTTTTCAACCGGTATCCAACAAGCAGAGGGGCAGCACAGATACAAGGTACAGGAGCTGTAGGGATATATTCACAAGGGGGTGGACACCCTTGATATGGAGAATTAGAAGTGGTATTTGTTGAACTCTGACTGTTATTTTCATCCTCACTTTCAGATCTACAAAGCTGGACTAGGTTGGTAGTTGAGCATAAGGGATTCCCTTGAAGCCTGAAAGTAAACAATCAAATGGGTGAGATGATCATTATATCAATGTGCTGCGACTGTTACACCTCATGATTAAAACTAAAAGGATCACATCCATACTCTTTTGCCAAGAAGTCATATTAATTTGAAGATGCATTTCATTATACATAAAGTTCATATGAAACAAATTGGGAAGCAGTATAGAAGCAAACCAGACAGTCACATTTGGAGGTACAATAGTGCTGCCTGTAATATCGGAAAGCTTGTTATTCTGCAACTCCCTGTAATATCAAAGATCCACAAAATCACTTAAATAATCTGGTATGAGATCCTTGCAAACCTCTTAAGTTAACACAAGAGGTTATAACTTTGACTTTTACAAAGAGCACGCTGCAATCAGAAAGAAAGGAATCAACTTATCTTGTACCAGTACAGGAACAAGATGCTTGGAAGTGTGAAAGCACACACGCACACTCACACTACCAGATAAAGACAGTTTAACCAACGGAACAGTGACATTTTCGTTCAGGTCTTACACTTTAAGGCTTTCCATTTCGTTCAAAGTCCTACTTAGCCAAATGGTGGATGGAACTGAACCACTCAATGCATTGTTCGCAATTGACCTGCCATGGGGAATAATTTACCAAATAAAGCCATTTATTTTATTAACAGTTTAATTTATTGGCTGATATTAACTAGTAACTTAAAAATCTAATAGTTGAGATAAGTGGAACTCAACTTGAGATAAACATGAAATGATTTACAATAACATTGAACCAAATAAGTAAACACAAAATGATGAAAGAGCAAGTGGGAGCCTACTCACAGTTTCTGAAGATGAGGAAGACCCGAAAAGTTGGGAGGAACCGTTCCAATGAGATTGTTGTTGGATAAATCGCTGATCATATTGTTCAAATAAAAGATTTTTGAAGTAAAGGTAATTGTTGGTGTAAATTATCTTTGAAAACTGAAAGAAACGTTTGAAAATATTTTGTAGTATCCGGAAATTAAATTTAAACCAAAACGATAAAGATGCATAGGACATGTCTTTGAAAGATGGAGAATCTTACATGGTTGTGATATTCTTAAAAGGCCAATTTGGAGGTATGGATTCGTTTAGCCGATTTGAACTGAGATCTCTGGAATTTATATAAAGTAATATATAATCCAAGTACAAGTAGCTAACTGAGATGTCTTTGACAATGTAAAAGAAAATTTTATTTATCCTGGTGCATTTATTTTTCTAATTTAAAAGCTTATACTTCATTATCATACAATGACATGACAAGGAAAACAAAACAAAGCTACTTACAGATATAAAAGGTTTGGTATTTGGCTCAAATCAGGAATAGGTCCATGCAAGTTGCAGTTCCTAAGGCTCCTGGAACAAGACAACCAAAACAAAAATACTATAAATCTTGACATGAACATGTGAACATGCATGCTTCTTGGTTGCCATCTTGCCAGAAAAGCTTCAAAGAACATGAAAGGTTTGTGATAGCTATGTAAGATAAGAGTAATGTTAGAAACCACATTTTTATTCCATAATGCTAACATGGCAATACCAACCAGCTTTTAGATCAATCCTTGTTAAAAAATAATTCTAAGGTTGGTTGCGATAACCATATCAGTATTATGGGATAAAAATGTGGTTTCTAGCATTACTCTTAAGATAATATAACTTCTGTACAAATCGCATAGGTTATGCTGACATAAAATATCAAACAGCAAAGAATAAATCATAGAGAATATTAACTTGTGCAATGTAGAAGTGAACGTGACGTTTAAAAAATGAAGTGAAATGCCTCCATGCCACCTTAGTTGGCTTAATAACCTCCACGCCTAAGTTAAGTAACATTCTCATTTCTATTCCTTTTTAATCAATGTTTTTGAGTCATTTATGTATTCGTACCAGCAAAGTACCATTCGGCCTTTCTTATATTATTTTCATTTTGCTAGTATTTTCCACTTTGTTCAAGTTTTGCAGTTTAGAACGAAGAAAAAAAAAAAAGAGCCACCTCTATCATTTGGCCAAAAATAAATAAAAATAGGGAAAACTTCACTTAACTCCTTTGAACATCTATTTTGCAATCGCCCCCCTGAAATTGAAAAAATCTCATATTTAGTGTATCAAACTTTAAAAAGTTTGCAATGTCACCATTCCCATTAGGGTTTGGGGTTAAATCAACGGCAAAGGGGTTAAACGACCTTTGTACCCTTGTAAAATATATATATATATATATATAACAAGGGTGTTTTGGGAATTTTCAAGGCCTCTGTTAGGATTTAATAGAAAATCCTAAATGAGGGGTGACATTGCAAACTTTTTAGAAGTTTGATACACTAAATTGAATGTTTTTGAACATTAGGAGAGTGATTGCAAAAGCGATGAAAGTTCAGGAGGGTTAAGTGAAGTTTCCCCATAAAATAAATAAGGACCTCTGCCTCACACATCAAGGCTGGCGCCCTGCTCTTCCTATACTTTTGAAATTCCTAGTTACAAACAGAGGATAATAATATTCACTTACAACTTCAGCAATTTAGACATGTTGCTGTAAGAAGAGGGAATTGTAGTCCCATCAAAGTGATTATTATCAAGTTGACTGCAAAACAAAGATACTGAACGCATTAAGAAAGTTGACAAAAAAGTACTCAAGTAAAATTTAGAAATCATAACCTAGTTCAAGTTGAGAAGCTAAGAAAAAAGACTATAAAGGTAACAGTATTTATGTGATAAACATATATGTATTTAGGTTATAGGAAAGAACACATACAGTATCTGTAAATTTGGCATTTTGGAGAACTCTGGTGGAAGGTACCCTGATAAGTTGTTATTATCAACAAGGCTGTAGGTGCAGAATTGAGGATGATCACTGATTCACAGATTGTACTGACAGATAACTCATTATAAAGTATGAATATGACCAATTATCAACTTACAAGTGAACAAGTCTTGGTAATTTAGATAGTTCAGGCGGAATTTGCCCACTAATTGAATTGTTGTTCATGTGACTGCTCACAAGGGGCAAAAGAAAAAAAAAAAAAAAAAAAAAAGAAAAAAAAAAAGAAAGAGAAATAGTAGCATTAGTAATCTTAGAACTGATTTTAGAGAATATAGCATCGGAAAAAACACTCACAAGTGCTTCGCTTTGTTCAAGTTTGAAAATGATATCGGTATCGATCCTGATATGCGATTCTCGTCAATTTGTATTCTGTCCAAGTTTGAGAGGGAACCGAGCTCTTCAGGTAAGGGACCTGTTAATTGGTTTCCATTCAAAAGCCTGAAAACATGGGCATATCATATTAAAAAACCAAGTATTCAGAACGCTACCAAACATATAAAGCAAATTAGTCTCTTACATTATTTAGAAATCAAAAGTTTGAATGAAAATGCATGAAGTAGTAGCATATTTGTACTTCATAATGATATCTCATGTGATAACAATACTGAGTAGCAAACCTATCCAGGAAAAAGAGCTGATCAACTTACAAGAGTTCCAAAGACAAAATATTGCCTATCTCCTTTGGTATACTCCCACTTATGTTGTTCCACATAAAATCCCTTTAATGGAGTAAAAAGAAAAACATATCAGTGGGATGAGTAAACCAAATGCCAATGTGGGGTGGAGAATAACAATCTTTCAAAAGATTGAGGAAATAGTGATCCAAAAACTTCAATTCAGATAAAGATGTTGGCAGCACAAAAAGTAGCTTTCAGGTATGCTTTTCCTTACAATATTTTCATATACGATAAGCGGCCAAGCTCTGGTGATAAAATTCCTGACAAATTCATTTTTAGTAGTTCCCTGCAGAAAAGAGGTCCATAGGAAAATTATTAAAGCACCTAATGTGAGTTCTTCATGGAAGCGCCCACATGCGATTGATACCCAAGTTTTATTAAAGTTTCATAGTCTTATATCTGAACTATGGACTAGCATAAATCTTATATAATGCTAGGCATGAGATGATGATTGAGGCTGTAGGCAATAAATTATATGATAAAGCATTACAAATTAATTTTCTGGACACAAGAAAAGATCACAAATATATATGTTTTCTATTGATTTAAGACATGTTGGTGGTCTTCTCTAGCGAAATTCAGAAACATGTGGCTGATGGACCTTATCCTAATGAAATGAATATAGGCACCATTGTTTTTAATCTTAAATGAATACAGAATAAAGGAAGTCTGTTCCCTAGCACAACTAATATGAGCCGTTTAGAAGTGGAATACAGAAACCAGATATACCATAAGATTGTGTAACAGACTATTCGGCTATTTATTGTTCTTATTAGACTACAGCTTAAGGGGCTAACGCACTTCACTATACATATCATCATGCAAGGGTACAAAAAACATAGAAAAATGCTATTTAGTAAACTCTCAGGACTATACAAGTGGGCAGTTATTAACCGTTACTAACCGCTAACGGCTAACTATATGGCAGTCATGTGTGAGTCTACTAAATAGCATTGCTCTAAAACATAAAGAAAGAAAAATTATTATAAATTAAAGGAAGTGTGCAACATTATTCATGCTGATTGTGCTACCCAATAGAAATAAAAATCACCAAAGGGTAAAATCATACAATCGTTCAACATGTAGATGTCCATCATCTGATGGCGTATTGAAGCACACAACCCCTGTCCAATTTGACGTACATGGATCTCCCTGATTCCAATTAGTCAGATTATTATTGGGGTCTATCAAACTTCTCTGAATGGCTTGCAATGCCGTTACTGCAAAATAATACAAATGTTAACCATCATGAACATCCCAGTAGAGGGAAGTGAATATTTGAATTTACTACAAAACCACTTGTTATAGGATTCATGAATAAATAAAACAGGTCTCCGTGTGCTGCGTGTGACCCCTAAACAAGCATCCCCTCGAGAATATGGTTGCCAAAAGAAGCTTGTGAATCATCAAAAAATAATTAAAAAGAGGGCAAACTGAATCAAAATCACCTTCTCTAGGGTGGGTAACGGAAGGCTGTGCTAGGATAGGTAGTGAAGACCACCAGCACAACCATGAAACAATAAATACTCCATACATCCAAGCTCTTGACTGATACATCCCAATAACGCAAAGAACATCAGAAGTCTCAAAGTTTTCCGAGTACCCAACACTGGGAATTGTTCTGGTATCCGAGTACTCGACCTGATAACAGGAAATAACTATCAGAATTTACAGAATTGAATTCCAAAGCAACCCAATTGATCTGAAGAAAAACAAATACTAGCTTATAACAATTTGTAAATAAAATGAATGATCAAAGAATTCAAATCATGTAGAGCATAAAAAAACTCCAACTACGAGCAAATCATGCAAACCAACCAAACTGCGAGCAAACCATGGAAATTAAGGTTGACAGGAAAGAAAAAGGGAGAAATCCTTGGTACTTAGTAGGGAGATCATTGAATAGTTGAAATTGTATTAGAATGATCGAAGCTTACACTACACTAGGGTTAAATATTAAGTTTGAAATTTAGTACCTTGGGGAGGGTGCTGTCTTTCTCAGCATGACTCCGTCACGGCCACTCACGAATTTGTGGTTGATGCAGATGAGAGCCATCTTTTTCACCCCCAGTGGATAAAAATAATGGAAATATATGATCAAACATAGAATCGTCAGCAACTATGGAACGATCTCGGTATATAAATTTAATGTAGTTCTATCTATTTTCAGAGAAAATAATTTTAAATCCTCTGATTGGGCTTGTGGGCTCGTCGATGTTGACTTTCTGGGAAGGTGGTTGGCTGGAATGTAGAGAAATGTCAAATGTTTTGACGCAATGGGATCGTACTTTAATGAACGCCACAAGCATTTGGATACCGAGTCTGAGATTCGCCATTGAAGTGCCTTTCTTGATTCTTCCTTCCTTTCGGTCATCCATCACAAGAAATATTTGTTTGTTTGTTTTTTACTATTCAACATGTATAAACGAAACTTATTCATTAGTGGGACCAATGTACCTCTTTCTCTTTTCTTAAGTTGTCCGTTTCCGTTTATATAGAAAAATAAAATAAAAAAAAGTGTGTTCAATAGTCATAAGCACGTGAAAAGAAAATCAAGGTCCTTTCGATTTAAGATATCTGTTTATCTTATTTAAAATTAGCTATTAAATATGAACTTTAATAGCTAATCATCATATATATCATATATATATATATATAAAAGTCGAGTTTTGACGTAGAAAGTGCTTAGAATTACGACACGTGTCCTGAACCCATGTTTTAGAGAGTGCATATAATTGCGACACGTGGCGTTATAAAGAATGAACAAGTTTTGGGCATTTAAAACCAAGAGGTTTTATTCGTAATGCATTTAATTATTTTAATGAAGAAAACAAAAGGTTCCGAAATTCTCTCTCTTTATTTGTAATATATTTAATTGTCTTAATGAAGAAAACAAAAGGTTCCCAAATTTTCTCTTTCTCTCTCTATTTTTCTTTTTATCTTCCCTTACTTTTTGTTTTCGTTTGTGTCCCTTATATTTTTTTCAAATTTATATATTAGTAGATAAACCATTCCCAGAAGACCCATCAGCAACACAACTGCTGCTTTGGAAACCTTCCCTGAAGGCATATAAGGCAGATTTTGCTGATTAACATCTTTCAACTCAATCATCCCAGCAAGAAGAAAATGGTTGTTTTAAATTGTAATTAGCTGCATACCTGACACCTCTTGAGTTTTGAGTTTTAGGGGCCTCCAAATGTTATGGTTAATTCGTCTGATCCCCCTTTCTCTCTCTTTTGACTTGTAGATGGTGGCTGGTTTTTCTAAGGTATCAGCGCAGGGGTTGCATGGATTTTGACTATCTTGAACTCTCAGCCTGTAATGTTTATTACATAAAATTATTTTTCTAACTTTTGTGGAAATCCTGTGAAGGCTCTGAGGAATCGGCATTTTTGTTGGCCTTCTGTTTTCTATTATTGTTGCTCCGGTTTGTAGCTTGGATCCTCCCTTTAAAACCTTCTTCAGCAGCAAAAATATAAATTTAATCCAACCCAATAAATAACCCTCGATCTTCAAGAAAAACAGAAAGCAAAATTGAATTTTCAATGTCACTACTCACTACAAACTTTTCCAGAGTCTAGCCATTTTCCGCTCAAAGTTTCAGAGAGGGAAGAGTTGAAAAGCACCTGAGATTGAAGGAGGTGAAGCGCAGATCAATGTTTCAGAGACGAGAAATGAAAATGGAAATAAAGAAGGCGGGAGACGACATTATGTTTTAGCGTTGCACGTGCTGTCGATGTGGCGTGTCCGAGTGAGAGAAGAAAAAAAAAAACAAATTGTAAATCAAAATTGGAGAGGTTTTCTCAGAGGAATCTTTGAATGGAATATTCCATTTTAATGGAATATTTTAGTTGAAAGTAGTGAGAACATCGGTGGTATCTAAGTATGAAGTGGCATATCCCAATTCTTTTATCACACACTACTCTCACTAGAATATCCAAACCTAACATTCCTTATTACGTTAAAATTTGACATGTACGATGTTTTCTTCTGGGATTAATATTGTATCATGTCATGAGGTTTAACAGTTAAAGATGGTGTGCATTTAGGACCGTAATCGAGTCGGGTATTAAATGCTTAAAGTTAATTTGTTTAATTTTGTTTGAAATACGAGTCAAACTTGAGTGATTACTTCCATTTTTTTTTTTTATTGTTAATGAGTTGCTTAATTAACTTAATCATTCTTTTGTTTATGTTTTCGTTTCTTTAAATCCATGTTAATCTTAGTTATTTAATTATTGTTAAGATTTTATTATTTGAGTTAATTGCATAAATTTATTTTTATTTATAAACTTATAAAAATTAACTTCTCTAATTTTGTATCTGTAATAAATTATATACATATATATATATTTTTTTTATCATGAGAAGGACTATTTATTTTATATCATATAACCTTACCAAAAATTCTTAAGAACTTGAGATTAATAACATTCACAACACAAATGCCCCATTTTTTATCGACAAGAACAAATGCTCAACACAACATTTTAAATTCAAGGAAGGGGGCCCTAGATCCAACTATTACAAACTTAAGAGCACCATCATTAGAATAGACAAGAGAATGAATTTGTCTGTAAAAAAAGAGGAAAGACAAAATAACCATGAGTTAATGAGTGGATAAATCAAACTATGATTAAATAAAACCCCTCGTAAATAAGGTAATATAAAGCCCTTTTCTTCTCTAAGTAATGAATTGTGAAGACAGAAAATAAAACCTGCATCAGCCCGTCACATGTTTGGATCCAACAAAAGCTCTTTTTGACAAACAAGTGAAAGGATCCTATGGTGTCAAGGACTGTTCTCAACATCACCTTGCTGACAACAAACAAATAACCCAAACCTATATGCCTTCTCCTACACTGGCAGTAATTCAAAACTTCGCTATGATTTGATATGGAAAATTGTGTAAACAAGCAAACATGATGAAGATGAAGAATTTGACTTATATATTAAAATTACTAGCTTAGAGCCCGTGCTACGCGCCGGGTTTTTTTTTTTTTATTTTGTAATTTACTCAAAAATTCTTTAAAAGATTATCAACAACAATTTTTATTTTCTTCTCTTAATTAACTAATTAGCTACTAAAAATGACAAATATTCATAAGATCTTTTTAAACCATAGTTTTACTCAATACATATCTAATAAATTTAAAAATTCATAAATTTTAGTTCTTATAAACTGAAACATATTAAATATTTGTTCTCATATATGTAGTTTAAAATGAAATATAAAGGAAAAAAAAATTCAAAATAAAAACATAGATTAATCAATTATACAAAATGATTGATTAATCATTATATTCCAACAATGACACCACTTCTCCTCCACTACACAATCCATTATGGTAAACTTTTGTCTTTCAGGAGTTGGAACTTTCTCCTCATAAACAATTTTTTTGAGAAATTTTTCTATTACACTAACAAAAATAAAGAAGTGTTCTAAAATATATGAGCATATTGATATTCGATTACAGTTATGTTTACTAATTTTGTAAACAAAAGAATGTTGATAGTTTAATTTTTCTTTTTAAAAATGAAAGAGATAAAAAATATTGGCAGGAATATTGACATAATCTAATTATACATCTTACCAAAAATAATGATAGGAAATTTTTTCACTATCATTTCCCTTAATTCAACGTGAAATTTACAAAAGAAAACTAATCAATTTGAAAAAATAATATATAAATTAGTATAAAATTTAAGGGAAAAAAATGGAAGAACATAACCAATTTTTTTTTTTTTAACAGCCATCCTTCACATATATAAAGTAAATGAAACTAATTTTAAGACATACAGGAAAACAAAGACGAAAAAATCTACACAATGAACATTGACATAATCTAAAAAAGCATCCTACACCGTACCAAAAATAATGATAGGAAACTCTTTCACTATCATTTCCTAATTCAATGTGAAATTTACAAAAGAAAAATATTCAATTTGAATAAATAATATATAAATTAGTAGAAAATTTAAGGGATAACAATGGAAGAACATAAATACATTAAATAAAGATAAAATAAAAAACTAAAAATAAAATTTTAATATAATTGAAAGAATTGTCTTTTTCTACTGTATACGTTTCTCGATTCCAATGAAACCTTAAAAACCAATGTCATCCATTAATTAAGCATGTAAACAGATAAAAAAAATTAAATCACTCAATGAACAACA
Organism: Corylus avellana; assembly: GCF_965113065.1. Lineage (NCBI taxonomy): Eukaryota > Viridiplantae > Streptophyta > Magnoliopsida > Fagales > Betulaceae > Corylus > Corylus avellana. The sequence goes on from NC_142498.1 coordinate 5,427,789, forward strand.
ACATGTACAAACTAAAAAATTATCAACCAAAAATAACGATAAAAAACTCTCTCTCATTATTATTTCTTGAGTTCAATGTAAAATTTACCAAAGAAAAGTAATCATTTGAATAAAAAATAATATATAAATTAGAAGAAAAAAATAAGGGACAAAAAAAAAAAGGAAGAACATAAGCACCAGAAATAAAGATTAAAAAAAAAAAGGAAAAAAAAATACTAATTGAAAATAACTATTCTAGATTAAAAAAAAAAAAAAAAAACTGTAATATAATTTTTCATTAAGAAACAACGATAGAAAAATTGAAAAGAACTGTTCTAGAAAAAAATATATATATAAAAAAAATAACTATAGTATAATTTTTTATTGAGAAGCAGCAATGCAAATCTCTCTCTCTCTCTCTCTCTCTCTCTCTCTCTCTTGTCTTTTTCTAAATTGATTGTAAAATTTACAAAGGAACATTGAGATATAAATAGAAAGTAAGAGAAGAAAAAAAAAATTAGAAAAAAATATAAGGGACAAAAACAAAAATGGAAGAACATAAGCACCGAAAATAAAGATAAAAAAAACGAATAAAATGAAAATACTAATATAATTGAAAATAACTATTCTACTCTTCATTGAGAATAGTATAATTTATCATTGAGAAACAACGATTGGAAAATTTAAAAGAACTATTCTTGCAAAAAAATAAAATAAAGAAAAGAAATCATTGAGAAACAACGATTAGAAACTCTCTCTACCTCTCTCTTGTAGTCTTGTCTTTTTCCTGATTTGAGTGTGAAATTGACAGAGGAACATTGAGATATAAATAGAAAGCAAGAGAAGAGAAAAAGAAAAATAAACAGAGAGAGAAAGAAATAATTTGGGAACCTTTTGTTTTCTTCATTAAGACAATTAAATATATTACAAATAAAACTCATATATTTTAATTGTCTCATATTGAGATATAAACATAAAGGAAGAGAAGATAAAAAGAAAATTAAATAAAGAGAGAGAAATAGATAATTTGAAAACTTTTTGTTTTCTTCATTAAGACAATTCAATGCATTATGATGATGATGAATATATATATATAATAATATATCTCACATTAAGATATAAACATAAAGCAAGAGAAAATAAAAAGAAAATTAAATAAAGAGAGAGAAATAGAGAATTTGAAAACCTTTTGTATTCTTGATTAAGACAACTCAATGCATTACAAATAAAAAATCAAAAAATTGGTTCAAACATAAATTATGGGAGAGAGAGAGAGAGAGAGAGAGAGAGAGATTTAAGATATTTAAGTGGAGAAAATTATGGGAGAGAGAGAGAGACAAAATTATGGGAGAGAGAAATAGTTAAGACACTTAAACCATATAATTAGTTTAGAGAGAGTAGAAAAGGTTCAAATATAAAATTATATTAAAAAAAAACGGTTGAAACATAAATTATGAGAGAGAGAGAGAGAGATTATGGGAGAGTGAGAATTATCACAATTAAGTAAAAAAAAAAAAAAAAAAAAAAAGGAATTCAGATATAAAATTATGGGAGAGAGATTTAAGACAATTAAGTGGGGATAGAGAAAGAGAGAGAGAGAGAGAGACAAAAAACGATTGAAACACAAATTATGGGAGAGAGTTAGCACAATTAATTAAAAAAAAAAACTATTGAAACACAAATTATGAGAGAGATTTAAGATAATTAAGTGGAGATAGAGGGAGAGAGAGAGAGAGAGAAAAAAAAAACGGTTGAAACACAAATTATGGGAGAGAGTTAGCACAATTAATTTTTTTTAAAAAAAAAAATGATTGAAACACAAATTATGGGAGAATGAAAGTTAGCACAATTAATTGTCTTAAACCATAGAATTAGTTTACGACATTTAAATTGAGATAGAGGGAGAAAGAGAGAGATTTAAGACAATTAAGTGGAGATAGGGGGAGAGAGAGAGAGAGAGAAAGAGAGAGAGAGACAAAAAACGGTTAAAACACAAATTATGGGAGAGAGTTAGCAGAATTAATTTAAAAAAAAAAAAAAAAAACGATTGAAACACAAATTATGGGAAAGAGATTTAAGACAATTAAATGGAGATAGAGGGAGAGAGAGAGAGAAAAAAAAAAAAAAACCGGTTGAAACACAAATTATGGGAGAGAGTTAGCACAATTAATTTAAAAATAAAAATAAAAAACGATTGAAACACAAATTATCTCCACTTAATTGTCTTAAATCTCTCTCCCATAATTTTATATTTGAATTCTTTTTCTTTTTTTTAATTAATTTTGCTAACTCTCACTCTCTCATAATCTCTCTCTCTCCCATAATTTATGTTTCAACCGTTTTTTTTTTTAATATAATTTTATGTTTGAACCTTTTCTTTTCTCTCTCTAAACTAATTATATGGTTTAAGTGTCTTAACTATTTCTCTCTCCCATAATTTTGTCTCTCTCTCTCTCTCTCCCTCTATCTCCACTTAATTGTCTTAAATCTCTCTCCCATAATTTTATATCTGAATTCATTTTTTAAAAAAAAAAATTAATTGTGCTAACTCTCACTCTCCCATAATCTCTCTCTCTCCCATAATTTATGTTTTAACCGTGTTTTTTTAATATAATTTTATGTTTGAACCTTTTATTTTCTCTCCCTAAACTAATTATATGCACTCTCCGAGTTTTGACATAGAGAGTGCTTAGAATTACGACACGTGTCCTGAACCCATGTTTTAGAGAGTGCATATAATTGCGACACGTGGCGTTATAAAGAATGAACAAGTTTTGGGCATTTAAAACCAAGAGGTTTTATTCGTAATGCATTTAATTATTTTAATGAAGAAAACAAAAGGTTCCGAAATTCTCTCTCTCTCTTTATTTGTAATATATTTAATTGTCTTAATGAAGAAAACAAAAGGTTCCCAAATTTTCTCTTTCTCTCTCTATTTTTCTTTTTATCTTCCCTTACTTTTTGTTTTCGTTTGTGTCCCTTATATTTTTTTCAAATTTATATATTATTTTTATTCAAATATATATAAAAATTGAGTTTTAACGTAGAGAGTGCTTAGAATTATGACACATGTCGTGAACCCATGTTTTAGAGAATGCCTGCAATTGCGACACGTGGCGTTTTAAAGAATGAACAAGTTTTGGACACTTAAAACCCAGGAGTTTTATTTGTAATGCATTTAATTATTTTAATGAAGAAAACAAAAGGTTCCGAAATTCTCTCTCTCTTTATATATCAATATTGTGAGACAATTAAAATGTAGGAATTTTATTTGTAATATATTTAATTGTCTTAATGAAGAAATATTATTTGTATTGAAATAAGATAGATGATTTATTTGATTACATTAAATCTTGATTGAAAGACCAATTTTTTTAAAGAGGAAACCGATTTTTTAACTCATTATTTTAAAAATTGAACGGTTCATATTTTTCCTCTCTCTCTATCTCTCTTTTTTTCCTCTCTCTCTCTCTCTCTCTCTCTCTCTCCTTTTTTTCCTCTCTCTCCACGTCTCTCTCTCTCTTAATTTCAAAGAAAAAGACATCTCTCTCCCTCCACTCTCCAACATTAATATCTCTCCTCTCTTTTTTCTCCATCTCTATCTTTCTCTTTCTCCACTCTCCAACATTAACAAAAACATAATCTATTGGCCTAAAAATTCAAATTGGAGGTAATTATTTTTCTTAACCTTTTTTTTTTTTTTTTCCAAACCAACAAAGTTTTAACATATTCTAATTTATATAAATTAAACTAAAATTAAGGGTCTTATCTTTTAATTCATTTGAATGTTTATGGATTTTTTTTTTTTGGTCTAATTTACTCGGATTTTCAAGCATTTTTTCTCTACTTTTGAAAGCAATATTATTTGGCTTTTTTTTTTTTTTTTTTTTTACTATTTGGAATTATATAGGTTTTATTTGTATTGAAATAAGATAGATGATTTATTTGATTGCATTAAATCTTGATTGAAAGACCAACTTTTTTAAAGAGTAAACTGATTTTTTAACTTATTATTTTAAAAAGTGAACGGTTCATTTTTTTTCTCTCTCTATCTCTCTTTTTTTCCCCTCTCTCTCTCTCTCTCTCTCTCTCTCACTCTTTTATTTTATTTTTTTATTTTTTTTTATTTTTTCTCTCCAAGCACTCTCATTCCACATCTCTTTCTTGAACCGGTTCATATCTCTCTCTCTCTCTCTCTCTCTCCTTTTTTTCCTCTCTCTCCACGTCTCTTTCTCTTTTCTTCTCTCCAAGTCTTTCACTCTCATTCAACATCTCTCTCTCTCTTAATTTCAAAAAAAAAAAAGACATCTTTCTACCTCCACTCTCCAACATTAATATCTCTCCTCTTTTTTCTCTTCATCTCTATCTTTCTCTTTCTCCACTCTCCAACTTTAACAAAAACATAATCTATTGGCCTAAAAATTCAAATTGGAGGTAATTATTATTATTATTATTATTTTTTTTTTTTTCAGACCAATTATGATAAATTAAACTAAAATTAAAGGTCTTATGTTTTAATTCATTTGAATGTTTATAGATTTGTTTGTTTTTTTTTTTTTTTTGTGTAATTTACTCGGATTTTCAAGCATATTTTTAAGGTTTTTTTTTTTTTTTTTTTTCTACTTTTGAAAGCAATATTATTTTGCCTTTTATTTCTAATATTCATAATTATATAAGTTTTATTTGTATTGAAATAAGATAGATGATTTATTACAAAAGGTTCCCAAATTTTCTCTTTCTCTCTCTATTTTTCTTTTTATCTTCTGTTACTTTTTGTTTTCGTTTGTGTCCCTTATATTTTTTTCAAATTTATATATTATTTTTATTCAAATATATATAAAAACTGAGTTTTAACGTAGAGAGTGCTTAGAATTATGACAACGTATCATGAACCCATATTTTAGAGAATGCCTATAATTGCGACACGTGGCGTTTTAAAGAATGAACAAGTTTTGGGAACTTAAAACCTAGGAGTTTTATTTGTAATGCATTTAATTATTTTAATGAAGAAAACAAAAGGTTCCGAAATTCTCTCTCGCTCTTTATATATCAATATTGTGAGACAATTAAAATGTAGGAATTTTATTTGTAATATATTTAACTGTCTTAATGAATAAATATTATTTGTATTGAAATAAGATAGATGATTTATTTGATTACATTAAATCTTGATTGAAAGACCAATTTTTTTAAAGAGTAAACCGATTTTTTAACTTATTATTTTAAAAATTGAACGGTTCATATTTTTCCTCTCTCTCTCTCTATCTCTCTTTTCTCTCTACAAGTCATTCACTCTCATTCCACATCTCTCTCTCTCTCTCTCTCTCTCTCTCTCTCCTTTTTTTTCCTCTCTCTCCACGTCTCTCTCTCTCTTAATTTCAAAGAAAAAAACGTCTCTCTCCCTCCACTCTCCAACATTAATATCTCTCCTCTTTTTTCTCTCCATCTCTATCTTTCTCTTTCTCCACTCTCCAACATTAACAAAAACATAATCTATTGGCCTAAAAATTCAAATTGGAGGTAATTATTCTTCTTAACCTTTTTTTTTTTTTTTCCAAACCAACAAAGTTTTAACATATTCTAATTTATATAAATTAAACTAAAATTAAGGGTCTTATCTTTTAATTCATTTGAATGTTTATGGATTTTTTTTTTTTTTTGTCTAATTTACTCGGATTTTCAAGCATTTTTTCTCTACTTTTGAAAGCAATATTATTTGGCTTTTTTTTAAAAAAAAAATATTTGGAATTATATAGGTTTTATTTGTATTGAAATAAGATAGATGATTTATTTGATTGCATTAAATCTTGATTGAAAGACCAACTTTTTTAAAGAGTAAACTGATTTTTTAACTTATTATTTTAAAAAGTGAACGGTTCATTTTTTTTTCTCTCTCTATCTCTCTTTTTTTCCTCTCTCTCTCTCTCTCTCTCTCTCTCTCTCTCTCACTCTTTTATTTTATTTTTTTTTTTTTTAATTTTTTCTCTCCAAGCACTCTCATTCCACATCTCTCTCTTGAACCGGTTCATATCTCTCTCTCTCTCTCTCTCTCTCTCTCCTTTTTTTCCTCTCTCTCCACGTCTCTTTCTCTTTTTTTCTCTCCAAGTCTTTCACTCTCATTCAACATCTCTCTCTCTCTTAATTTCAAAAAAAAAAAAGACATCTTTCTACCTCCACTCTCCAACATTAATATCTCTCCTCTTTTTTCTCTCCATCTCTATCTTTCTCTTTCTCCACTCTCCAACTTTAACAAAAACATAATCTATTGGCCTAAAAATTCAAATTGGAGGTAATTATTATTATTATTATTATTTTTTTTTCAGACCAATTATGATAAATTCAACTAAAATTAAAGGTCTTATGTTTTAATTCATTTGAATGTTTATAGATTTGTTTGTTTGTTTTTTTTTGTTTTTTGTGTAATTTACTCGGATTTTCAAGCATATTTTTAAGGTTTTTTTTTTTTTTTTTTCCTACTTTTGAAAGCAATATTATTTTGCCTTTTATTTTTAATATTCATAATTATATAGGTTTTATTTGTATTGAAATAAGATAGATGATTTATTACTAAAGGTTCCCAAATTTTCTCTTTCTCTTTCTATTTTTCTTTTTATCTTCTCTTACTTTTTGTTTTCGTTTGTGTCCCTTATATTTTTTTCAAATTTATATATTATTTTTATTCAAATATATATAAAAACTAAGTTTTAACGTAGAGAGTGCTTAGAATTATGACAACGTATCATGAACCCATATTTTAGAGAATGCCTATAATTGCGACACGTGGCGTTTTAAAGAATGAATAAGTTTTGGGCACTTAAAACCCAGGAGTTTTATTTGTAATACATTTAATTATTTTAATGAAGAAAACAAAAGGTTCCGAAATTCTCTCTCTCTTTATATATCAATATTGTGAGACAATTAAAATGTAGGAATTTTATTTGTAATATATTTAATTGTCTTAATGAAGAAATATTATTTGTATTGAAAAAAGATAGATGATTTATTTGATTACATTAAATCTTGATTGAAAGACCAATTTTTTTAAAGAGTAAACCGATTTTTTAACTCATTATTTTAAAAATTGAACGGTTCATATTTTTCCTCTCTCTCTCTATCTCTCTTTTTTTCCTCTCTCTCTCTCTCTCTTTTCTCTCTACAAGTCATTCACTCTCATTCCACATCTCTCTCACCGGTTCATATCTCTCTCTCTCTCTCTCTCCTTTTTTTTCCTCTCTCTCCACGTCTCTCTCTCTCTTAATTTCAAAGAAAAAGACATCTCTCTCCCTCCACTCTCCAACATTAATATCTCTCCTCTTTTTTCTCTCCATCTCTATCTTTCTCTTTCTCCACTCTCCAACATTAACAAAAACATAATCTATTGGCATAAAAATTCAAATTGGAGGTAATTATTCTTCTTAACCTTTTTTTTTTTTTTTTTCCAAACCAACAAAGTTTTAACATATTCTAATTTATATAAATTAAACTAAAATTAAGGGTCTTATCTTTTAATTCATTTGAATGTTTATGGATTTTTTTTTTTTTTGGTCTAATTTACTCGGATTTTCAAGCATTTTTTCTCTACTTTTGAAAGCAATATTATTTGGTTTTTTTTTTTTTTTTTTTTTTAATATTTGGAATTATATAGGTTTTATTTGTATTGAAATAAGATAGATGATTTATTTGATTGCATTAAATCTTGATTGAAAGACCAACTTTTTTAAAGAGTAAACTGATTTTTTAACTTATTATTTTAAAAAGTGAACGGTTCATTTTTTTTTTCTCTCTCTATCTCTCTTTTTTTCCTCTCTCTCTCTCTCTCTCACTCTTTTATTTTTTTATTTTTAGTTTTTTTTTATTTTTTCTCTCCAAGCACTCTCATTCCACATCTCTCTCTTGAACCGGTTCATATCTCTCTCTCTCTCTCTCTCTCCTTTTTTTCCTCTCTCTCCACGTCTCTTTCTCTTTTTTCTCTCCAAGTCTTCCACTCTCATTCAACATCTCTCTCTCTCTTAATTTCAAAAAAAAAAAGAGACATCTTTCTACCTCCACTCTCCAACATTAATATCTCTCCTCTTTTTTCTTTCCATCTCTATCTTTCTCTTTCTCCACTCTCCAACATTAACAAAAACATAATCTATTGGCCTAAAAATTCAAATTGGAGGTAATTATTCTTCTTAACCTTTTTTTTTTTTTTTTTTTTTTTTTTTTTTTTTTTTTCAGACCAATAATGTTTTAACATATTCTAATTTATATAAATTAAACTAAAATTAAAGGTCTTATGTTTTAATTCATTTGAATGTTTATAGATTTGTTTGTTTTTTTTTTTTTTTTGTGTAATTTACTCGGATTTTCAAGCATATTTTTAAGGTTTTTTTTTTTTTTTTTTTTCTACTTTTGAAAGCAATATTATTTTGCCTTTTATTTTTAATATTCATAATTATATAGGTTTTATTTGTATTGAAATAAGATAGATGATTTATTTGATTGCATTAAATCTTGATTGAAAGATTTTATTTTATTTTGTATTCATAAATTTTTTCTCTCTCAAATATTGAGAATTATGTGAATTTTATTTGTATTTAAATATAGGGAAATTGTATATAAAATCCTTAGGTAAACGCGCATTTTTTAAAAACTCCCTGGGTTTTTTTTTTCGAAAATTTACTCCTTGGGTCACTCGAAATTACTAGAAACTCCATACCGTTAAATTTTGGTAACTGCCGTTATTTGAATGAAACGAACCGTTTCACTTAAGTCCACCTAAGTGGAATTTTTGTATCCTACGTGTTCACATTGGACACGTAGGATATAAAACTCACCGTTTTGGACCATCCAAAACGGTGAGTTTTATATAACTAGATGGCTTCTTTTTTGAAACCCTTCCATACGGACCATACGAAACCCACCCGATAGAACCAGCGGCGAGCCACCGACGCAGCAGACGCCACCGACCCAGACTCCGCCGGCGACAGAACCACCGGAGACGGAACCCACCGGCGACAGAGGCCACCGGCGACAGTACCCACCGTTTGGACCATCAATTCCGGCGTCACTTTTCCGGCTAGGTTTCCGTCGATTCACAATATTTTGAATCGGAAAAATCCGGTTTCGACGAAGGTATTTTCCGAAATTTCTCTGTGGGTTTTGTTGATTGACTGAAATGGAAGCCTTTAATAGTTGTGTTTTGAATTTTCTTGTTGTGTTGGAAGCTTTTGGTCGAAACCCCATCCCCAACCATTTTTTGTCCAACATCTGTCGAATATTCCACTTTTGAGCCAATATTATTGTTGATTGGCAGTGGGTGTGGTCCACCTTGGTTGTGGTCCTGGAAAGATACTGGTTTTTTTCGTGTGCACTGGCAAGTTGGTCAAGGGGGATTGTTTGATCTGTATAATTATTTATTTTATTTTGTTGCTTCTCTACTCAAATGGTGGATTGCCGAGGACATGAAAATAGGAATTCTTTGTGCATAGTTTACGCCAGTTTCATCATTCTACAATTGAGCAGTATTTTTTGAATTTTTTTTTTTTTACCTAATAGTTCATGCCATACTTGCCATACTTTTCTATGCATGTCTTTGTTTTTAGGTCCTCCAATATTGTTGCCACCTTTTTTAGTTGATGAGAAGAAAGGTCAATTACTGAAAGAAATGTTAATCATATTAGTATTAACATTTGGAAGAAAAGTATTTTTCAATGGAGAAAAAAGTGGTATTATTGTTGGGATATGATAGATTGTGGTTGGTTGGGTTTTAATGACTTTGTAAATTTTTTTAGGGAAGTTTCATCATTCTACAATTGAGCAGTATGATATATGTGGTTGGATGCTATGGCTAATTTCTTCTTATTGCATGCTTGATTACACTGCATATTTGCATGTTTGTAGGGAGCCCTCTATGCTCATATACCATCTCTAGCTACTACACTAACAACTTAGTATTGTTTAGATTACAAATTGAGCAGTACTATTTCTGTAGGGGAATCACATTTTAAACAATGTGATTATCTATCGGTTAGGGTTTAGGGTACATTATTTTTCCCAGTATTGTTTAGATTACAAATTGAAGTGAGAATAATCTTTTGGCAAGCTTGATTTTATTTTTCTTTTATGAGCTTGATTATTCTCTCACATGTCAGTTATATATTGTTAGGTTCATATTATAAGATGAACAGGAGGAAGAAAGATTTCGGGATAGGAGACAATGAAAGCGAATTCTACGATGGAAAGATGAAAAAGGTTTGTGAATTTTAATTAGTGAAACCCATTAGGGAATTGTGATTACTTCTAATAATTGTGGGTTTCACCGTAGAATGAGCAGTCAATGTCGTCGGCATCTATGACATCATCGGTGAAAGAGGATATGGAACCTGTGCAGTGTAGGTGCGGACATACAAGCCCAATTATAACATCCACTACTATAAAAAATCCTGGGAGGCGATTCTATGGGTGTGCTATGTATGACCGTAAAAAGGTATTTGAATTTGGATAATTTGGTTTTACGAAATAGTTATTACTTTGTGCTTGTTCGTAATTATCAGATTTTTTTTTGTGTAATTACAGAAAGCTGGCCAATGTCCTTTTTTCCAATGGTATGACAAAGAAACTTGTGCTCGCGGAAGGGAGGTCCTACCTGCGCTGTATAAACAAGTTCATTCCCTGAAATGTGAAGTGTCATTACTTAGGGGCAAACTAAAGATCCAAACATATTTGTTGGTTTTTTTGTTGGTGATTTGTGTACTGTTGATTTGTCTAAGGTTGATGGGGCATTGAGGCATGGGAATGAGGCAATTAGATTATTATCAGTGAAATGGACTATCTGTTTTGTTGTTGTCAAGGATATTGTTTACTTACCTATGTTGTCCACGTGGATATATGGTTATGTCTTCTATGTAACAATTACGTAAAAATCCTGCTTGTTCGTAATTATCAGGTTGTTCGTAATTATCAGGTCGGCTGATTACTTTTATGGAACAACTATTTCCATGCATTAGTTTTATTTGTATGCGGCAATTTATGATTATTTGTACGTTGCTCTTAAGTCTGAAATATTGAACCCTACAATATAATTTGCAGGCATAATTAATTTTATCCGTCCACTAATACAATCTGGAATTGGTAATTGTGATGACGAAATTTAAAAATGTAATTCAATAACTAACAGTACATGTTTAATGCTTAATGAACAACATTGAAGCTAACAAGCACATAAAGTCCCAAAATGAATACCCCAAATGTTTTTATATTACAAACATAAAACCAAAAAAACCCGACATATCACTTGATTATAAAATGGGTATGCGGGAAAAAGGCACTATGAAGAGATGTGATAAGTTTCAGCTTGTGATCATTGCGTGGCACTACTTCCACGGCTTCTTAGTACACGTGTACTACCACGATGTGATGATTCCGCTGTTGCTTCTGCCTGTGGTTCATGTTGGGATCCAAAGGATGCGTTAACAAAAATAATAATTATTTGCAGATACCAAAAAAAAAAAAAAAAAAAGAAGAAAAAAGAAGAAAAACCGGAAATCAGTGTGAATATTACAAATTAAGCACAAGTATATGAGTTTTTTAAGTACAAAAAAAAACTGCAGACTAATTTACTAAATTAAATCACCAATTGCAAACATTCAGATATTAGTGGGCAGCTATGGAGTCATCGGGAAATAACAGTTTTGTTAATAAAAAAAAAAAAAATAAGAGTTTAAAAACTTGAATTTTACCTGTGACTGAGTAGCCCTACGTGTACGCACAGTTGGCTGTGATGACTCGTGGGCTTCTGCCGCTGCCTGTGATTCATGTTGGGATCCAAAAAATGCGTTAAAAAAAAAGGGGGGGGGGGGGGGGGGCGCGTGGGGGGGCGCGGGGGAATCATCGTGAAATAAGAGTTTTCTTAACCACAAAAAAAACTTGAATTTTACCTGTGCCTGAGTAGCCCGCCGTGTACGTACACTTTGCTGTGATGACCCGGGAACTTCTGCCTCTGCCTGTGGTTCATGTTCGGATCCAAAAAATGTGTTAAAACAAAAAAAAAAAATGAGACAAATGCTTATTCACCATATGTAAACTTGATAGAACATTCAGATATCATGATTCTCGCTTATAGATGGACATCAAGTAAATAAGTCAACATCTATTTCCTACAACATAAGCATCAAGTTTAACTCAACAGTAAAGCTGTCTAGAATATACCCATGTAAGTAACTCAAAATACAGCAACCTTAGTAACCCAATGAGCATGTTTAAAAAACTCAAAAATATTTTCTAATTCTAATAGCCAAAACAACCCTTTATTTCAAGTAATTTCTATTCCACATGTAGCTTCCATAGCTTCATCTATGTACCACAACAAACCAATATAACCAAGCATTCTTAAGATACATCCTTCAACAACCAATAACAAGAATTATTTTTCATCTTCACAATCCAACTTGTAATAATTTATCCAATCAAGTAACAACACTTCATCACTCACAAAACAATAAGAGATATCATGCCTTAATCAAGGGAAACATCCTCAAACCACCAAACAATTCAATCAAAACACCCATTTTCCATCGAAAACTCCACCAGAAATAACCCCAGAAATCCGTTACTTTAGCTTTTTCAGTTTCAGCCAATGTCTACAAATATCCAAGAAATCAACCCACAAATTTGTGTTCAACTCTCCCCAATCGGTATGGACCAAGAACTAAAACTTCATTTTAGCCATAAAACAAAAATCGGAAACCAACCCAAAACTAAACCATAATCTGTTAAACACAAATCAGAACATCAAAACAATGTCCATAAATTTCAGCATGAGAACATTCCACTAAATTTGGCCAAAACAACAACTAAATCAGTTCCATTGCCAAACCAAAAACTTACAAAAATCTACACAAAATTTCCAACACCCAATCAGAATCAGAGAGACAATCCAACAAGATCTACCTACAAAATTTAATAATTATTATATTACTTGTACAATAATAATTAAGTTAACAAATGTTGGAATTGTTTTACCTGTGCTTGAGCAGCATCTTTTTTCGGCTTATATTTCTTTGGTTTCCACCTCTTCCGATCCGGGTTCAAAGGTAAATGACAACCTTTATAATTATGCCCTAAACCCCCACAATTTCCACATTTAACGATATATCCACTACGGGTTAGCTTGTAGGGGTTAGTCGGCTCATCTACATCTTTTCGCCTACTAATCTTTGGTCGACCAGGAGCCCTTCTAATGATAGGTGGCTGGATTTCATCGCATGGATCATCAGCTGGCCATGTCTGTGGACCTTCCATGCCATACACTCGAGCTGCATATCCTTGCATATACTTGTCCATCTTGTAATAATCATCCAAAAAATCCTCTGGTTTTTGTTTATGCATGTAAATTGCAGCACAAGCATGTGAGCAAGGGATCCCACTCACCTGCCATCTTCCACATGTGCATGTGAGATGATCTAACCGGACTAAACGCCGTGGCTCGTATATGTGCTCGATCTCAAACTCCAACTCATTCTGCCACCGACTAATACAATTCCTTGTATCGCTTTTTGACCTCTCCAATTTTTTCTGGATCTTTGGGCATATTGTGTAGTGCGTCGACCGGATTCCATTCCTTTTCTGCTGGAAGCGTGCCATTATTTGCAGACGAATTTCTTCAAGCATAGTCAGTATAGGCTTAATCCTAGCTTCCTTAATCCACGCGTTAAAGCTCTCAGCCAAGTTGTTTAATAACATATCACTTTTGGTTTGGCAGTTGAAAGCATGTCTGGACCATGATGCTTTAGGTACACCACTAAGGTAATCGTGTGCACCTTTCTCCATTGACATTATATTCCGCATGTGATGGTCAAACGCATAAACATTGGAGGCACGTGCAGCCCCCCACAACTCATCCTTCATAGCTTTCCCTGTGTAGCCTTTCGCTTTGAGGTTCGCATGTAGGTGCCGAACACAAAAGCGATGCTCAGCGTGTGGCAACACAGCCTCAACCGCAATTCCAAGCCCCTACACACATAAATTTATGTTAAATTATATGTAATAACATAAAGGAATAAAATAATACAATAAGAACATAAATAGTATTTTACACCAAATACCTTCTGTCTGTCAGACATTATAGTCCAACCAAGTCCGCCATCTGGCCCGCATAAGTCCTCAAATAAAATGGCAATAAACCACTGCCATGAATCTCTTGTCTCTGCCTCGGCCACAGCAATTGCAATGGGGAACATATCGTCGTTGCCATCCTTGCCTATGGCACACAACAATTGCCCCCCATAGTCCCCCTTCAGATGACAAGCATCTAAACAAATTATGGGCCGACACCCATGTATGAACCCCTTCTTGCATGCATCAAGACAAATATACATCCTCTGAAAGAATGCTCCATCTCTGTGTACAAACGCACTACTACCAGGGTTGGTGCTGAGTATTGCCATTGCATATCGCCGTGTGAGGCGATATTGCTTAGAGTGCCTACCAAAAACTTGATGTAATGCCTCCTTCTTCGCTCTATAGCAACGATCAATAGGAACATCGACGTTAAGGTCTCTCTTCACCCTCTGTTTCAATGCATATGGTGTCCACGTGGGGTCATCCTTGAAGTCCCTCTTATAAGTGCGAACAAGATACTCCACATCGCATCTGGAGTTTTCGTATTGATTACCACAAATATGAACCGGGTAGTACGTCTTAATTTGAAAACAAGTCCTGGTAGCATCAGTAGAGGCATGAATCCTCCATGAGCAATGCCCTAATTTACAGACTGCACTCACCCTACTCGTGTCATTGTGCTTGTAGTTGTAATCAAACCCTTTCTGCACAGCATGCGTCTTCAGTGCCTTCTTGAATGAACCTGAATCTGCAAATTGATCCCCAAGCTCAAACGTCACTGGAATCTTCAAGTCATGCTTCAGATTGAACTGTCTATACCGCTTCCTTTTTTTTCCAACCTCGCCAGCGTCACTTTCTTGCAAACTTGCAAGACCATCACTTTCATCATCAGATTCCTCATCCCCCAAATCGGCTCATTTCTCACCTATGTTAATGTCAGCTTTTTCCCACCATTTGGACGTCCCATCCTTCTCTTTTCTGACACCATCAGCATCATAGAAAAGGTCCTCATCCTCGCCATCAGTTGCTTCGAAGTCAGTCAACAGCTCCTTGATAACTTCATCAATATCCTCTTCCACTTTCTTCTTCCGTGGCCTACCACCACGTCCTTTTTTTTTTGTACCAGTTTCGGGCACGGTGTCTGCACCAACATTCGGATTGTCTTCCTCGTCCTGCAAAACCGGTTGAGCAACCCGTCTCCTTCTTCTTCTGCGTACTGAAAAAATATATACAAAAATTAAAATAAAAAACCAAAAACAAAAGAATCAACTAATTAAAAACCATAAATAATCATGACAACATAAAGTTAGTTGCTGGTGAATATTATTTCTAAAAAAATAAATAAAATAAGAATCCAACTCAATTTCAGTTTGTATGTACCTCCTCGGCTGGTGGTCGGTTCCCCGCTTGGTTTCTTGGATGGCGTAATAGAACGGGCAGCCTTAGTTTTAACTCGTGGGCTTTTGAAATGTCTTGATTGAGAATTTCCACCTTCTCCACCTTGACCTTGTACATCTCCATCTTGGCGTGCAGCATTAGGTATGTCCTCCATCCCTAAAAGAAACAATCAAATTTGTTGTTAGTCATTCGGGAAGGGAAGGCTAAGTGCTGTCATGATATATTATTTGAAAAACAATTAAGTTAACAAATAAGAAATAAGTATACTACCTTCAGCCCTAGGTATTTCATCCACCCTGTCACCTTCTCCATCTCCGTCATGAAGGGGAGGACTAGGTATCTCACCCACCCCGCCACCACCTTCTGCATCTACATCATGACGGGGAGCCGTAGGTATCTCACCCACCCCACCACCACCTTCTCCATCTCCATCATGCCGAGCAGTGCTAGGTATCTCACCCACCCCGCCACCACCTTCTCCATGTTGTCTTTCAACAGCTTCAAGAAATAAATGCTCCTCTACCATTATAGCACTGTCCACCATATGCTCAACATATAAATGAACATCTTGTGATCTGTACTCAGCCATAATATTTACAAAATCTACAACGTCTGCATCACTATTTAAAGATATCACTTGAGTATGTGGACTATCACCGACATTATACCAACATCTAAAGTCGCTCATGTATCCTAAGTCACGAACCAACTCTTTCACTTCCCACATACTAAAATAGTCAACATCATAGCCTTTCACTTCATGGACGTCGCCACCAATGTATTTAAATGGGGTATGGGTCATTGTCCCACCGTGGTGCATGATTATATTGACAGCCATATCTGTAAACATATAAAAAAGTGTAAGAAAAATATAAAAGAGTGTAAGAAAAAATGTTTGTCCATACAAGAAAACACAAAAACAATAATATCTATCTATTGCATGAAATAGATTACGTGCATGTTTTGGACTCAAGATGCCCAACTTAAGCTGATACATGTCCATCATGATTGCTAAATATTAAGAGAATGCGATATTTACATGATGTAAAAGAGCGTTTACAATAGACTATTTAAATAAAAGTTAAATTTGAGAAGAAAAATTTATTTTATCAAATTTAAAGAGCCACTTTTAAAATGAGACAAATTTCTTCCAAACTAATTGGGAGGAAATTTCATTCAACCTATTCTAACTTAACTTTTTCTCATTTAGTGTCTAAGAGCATCTCCATCAATAATAGTCCGAATACCTACCGAAAAATTACACTATCTACTTTAGCTACTACTTTTTCTCTATGATCTCTCCAACAAATTATCTATTTCTTTCACTACTTGCATTTAAATATTATTTCTCATTCTTATATCCTTGCATTTAAATGTTATATTCTTTTTTTTTTAAGTATACGTTGACATTGAAGTCATTAAATTATTCTTCCCAAATATTATATTGAAAAATATGGAATCAATTTCAAGTATTCAATTGCCATTGAAATCATGAAGTTATTCTCAAGCATTTAAAAATAAAAAATAAAAACGTGTAATCAATAGAGGACCATGTAAACTAGCAAATACAAAGCCATGAGTGTGATCAACAATAAGTATCAGAAAAACAAAGCAACATAAAACAACCGACCAAAGCAAAAAAAATGAAACTAAATGGAAATATCTAAAAAAAAAAAAGGAATACAAGAGAAACAGGAATATCAATAAACAAAGGAACCCATTGATTTTTCGTCCATTGTTTATTATCTAGTGCGTGAAAACATTTCACTGTTCACACTAGGTGAAAAATCTGCAACTTAGCTATTCGGTTGGAAACCAAAAATGACTCAAAATAGTCAAATCTGACTATTTTAAGTCATTTGGCTACTCTTTTGGAGATGCTTTAAATAGGCTGATTAGTTTATTCACTATTCACACTATAAACTTTGGTTATTATTTGTTCTCTCTCACTTTCTTTATTTTACTCTCACTCTCTCCTCATCTTTTTTTTACTTTTTCTCACACAAAATAATATTTAAAGAAAGTAAATAGTATAACATGCAAGGTATTTTTTTCTTTGGCTCCAAACTGATAGAGATGCGATAACATGCAAGGTATGGAGATGTAAGCAAAAAAGTTTGTCGGTGTAAGCTCATGAAAAACAATTTCGATATATAAGTTAGTAGAAAAGAAAAGACGTAAATAATGTACAATAGGAATGTACGGTTGTAGGTATTTCCCTCATAATCGAAATTGCAACCAATTTAAGCGGTTATTCATTTTTAAATAACCGCAACCATAACCGATATGCCGATTAGCGGTTAATTGTAAATGATACAACGTTAATCATAATCTAATCCATAAAGTTCTTTCACTTTTTCCATTGCAATTAGAGTAACCATTCAAAATTACTGAACTTCACCAAATGTTGAGAGAAAAATTGAGTGAGCTAAAGCTTTTTTTCTGTTTTTTAACAGTATA
This sequence comes from Corylus avellana, assembly GCF_965113065.1. NCBI lineage: Eukaryota > Viridiplantae > Streptophyta > Magnoliopsida > Fagales > Betulaceae > Corylus > Corylus avellana. The sequence continues at coordinate 5,445,729 of NC_142498.1, forward strand.
TTGGGCAAGTTGAGTTGTACATTAAATGGAAGGAAATTAAGCCCCACATAAAAAAATTGGTAGAATCCCTTCTGCCTAACACGACAAAATCAGTCTCTTTCCAGGACCATACAGTGCACACGAAAAAAACCAGTTTCTTTCCAGGACCACAACCAAGGTGGACCACACCCACTGCCAATCAACAATAATATTGGCTCAAAAGTGGAATATTCGACAGATGTTGGACAAAAATTGGTTGGGGATGGGGTTTCGACCAAAATCTTCCAACACAACAAGAAAATTCAAAACACAACTATTAAAGGCTTCCATTTCAGTCAATCAACAAAACCCATAGAGAAATTTCGGAAAATACCTTCGTCGAAACCGGATTTTTCCGATTCAAAATATTGTGAATCGACGGAAACTTAGCCGGAAAAGTGACGCCGAAATTGATGGTCCAAACGGTGGGTACTGTCGCCGGTGGCCTCTGTCGCCGGTGGGTTCCGTCTCCGGTGGTTCTGTCGCCGGCGGAGTCTGGGTCGGTGGCGTCTGCTGCGTCGGTGGCTCGCCGCTGCTTCTATCGGGTGGGTTTCGTATGGTCCGTATGGTCCGAATGGGTTTCGAAAATAAACCCCTCAAGTTATATAAAACGCACCGTTTTGGATGGTCCAAAACGGTGAGTTTTATATCCTACGTGTCCAATGTGAACACGTAGGATACAAAAATTCCACGTAGGTGGACTTAAGTGAAACGGTTCGTTTCATTCAAATAACGGCAGTTACCAAAATTTAACGGTATGGAGTTTCTAGTAATTTCGAGTGACCCAAGGAGTAAATTTTCGAAAAAAAAAAACCCAGGGAGTTTTTAAAAAAGGCGCGTTTACCTAAGGATTTTATATACAATTTCCCTTAAATATAACCTTTAGCATGTCTTTTTATTGAAAGAGTGATAATTGATTTTTTAACATGATTATTTTAGCCTGTAATTAATAATAAAAAAAAAAATGAAGATGCGTTTAAATTTTAAAATCAAAGATAATAAAGAACCCTGCGCATAACGCGAGTTATATGCTAGGGTATATATGTATAAATAGATACATAGATACTTCTTCTTCACTTTTGTAGAGGTAACCAAAAAGAATTTTCCTTCCAAAATGCTTCTTCTTCATTTTTGTAGAACACTTATCATATCATTTTTGGATTTATCTTTGTGTATCTATGTATAAATTCTTCACGAGTGTAAATTAATTATTTTTATGTTTGTTTCTCTAGAAAGTTTCATTGTATTGAAATATAATAGGTATCACACCAATAAGATTTTATGTTTTAATTCATTTGAATATTTTATTAGATTTTTTTTTTCTTGGTTTTGTGATTTACTCAAATTTTCTAGCATTTTTTGGAAGTATTGAAAGAAATTTATTTGATTGCATTAAATATTGAGTGAAATGTGTGTTTTATTTTGTATTAAAAAGAAGAGAGAAGATTTTGTTTATTTTACTCTGTATTTTTTCTGAAATCATTAGAACTTTATGGATTTTATTTGTATTACAATATAATAAATATCACATCAACAATATCAGAGTTTCCTACTAACTTTCTATTAATATTTTGATCATCAGAATTCAAGTGTCCTTTTTGCTATTTTTATTTTTTATTTTATACTTTTCATTAAGTAAATGTTTGGTATATTTCAAAAAAAATAAAAATAAAAAATACATGTTTAGTACAGTAATTTACTGATGTATAACCTTTAGTATGTATTTTTACACATATATTTTAACTTATAATAAAAAGTAAGATGAGATGCGTTTAAATTTTGAAATTAAATTATAATGAAGAATCCCGTGCATAGCACGGGTTACATGCTAGTGAAATATAAATTGAGAGAAAAGTAGCCAAAGCAAGAGAAAAAAATGAGATAAGAGAATTTGGGGTGGTTCGGCCCAGATGTATACTCCTAAGGGTTACGTTGTGCATTTGTGCTCTTATTGCTTAATGTGTTTAGAATACAAATGGCCTATATTTATAGGGAAATTGTGTTTAAAGCAAGGACTCTCTTTTGTTTGATATAAAAATGTTAAAAATAGATATAAGAAATACTTGAGAATAGGGTTGATAAGTTTTATTATTAGTTATTTTATTTTCTTTTTTTTAACCCTTTGTCATTTAAAGGAATAATTCATTTAATTTTTGTATAACTTAAACAAACTGACACCAAATTTTATAATAAGATTCGAGTTATAATGATTTAAAGTTTAAACACGTTCTTAAATATTCGTATGTGAATTTTCAATATTTATATATCAAAACAAATGAGAATCCTTACAATGATGGCCAAAGAATAATTGGTGGAGAGTAATGCTAGATATTATATTTCATCTCATCTTTATTTTGTTAGGCTAATGTAGTGCCCATCAACCTCATCAGCTCAGTGAAATGAGACTCTAGTATGTATGATTGATATTCGAATGATTCTGAAAAATGAATGTTGGCATCATAGAAAGGCCTTACCAAGAGCCAATTAAGTGATTCCTCAATCTCCTACATTTTCTTTGCATCCAAACATAAAGACATCATGCGTATCTCTCTTTTGTGAGTTGGCCTTATTGTGATGTTTAGTGTGGTCATTTTCATTGTTGATTCATGGTTCAAATTCATCGTGGTAGGAAAATCAAAATTAGAGGTAGAAATTAGTGCAAACTTTTGTATCAGGAGCCAAGATTGACTTCAAATAGCCAAGACGTGGCAAAGCTAGGATGTCCATTCAAGGGGTAAAATTTTTTTGATGAATACAAAAATAAAGTTGAACAAAAATAATTAAGAGTACTAAAAAAATATATAAAAATTTAATCGGAGCTCAATAGAATCGTTGTTTTTCTCGATAATCTCAGATAATTACAATATATATTTTATACCATTAAAATATGCAACGAAAACTATATATATTCATAAATAATTAAATACAAAAACAATTATCAAGAATAGCAATATAAATATTAAAAAAACTAATTTAAAAGAACAATCTAAATTTAAATATAAAAATTTAATTACATACCTCAATTTTTATCAGAAAAAGTTGAATGGACCCGGGTGAAGACTTGAATGCTTGAAGTTTGAAAGTTGAAGGGAACAAATTTACTGGAACTCTTGAAGCAGAAGATGCCAATTGTTGAATGGAGAAAGGAATACTAGAAAAATTTGAAGTCTTTAAGAAGAAAATGCCGTAGCAAATTTTTGTAAGATGTATATCTATCTTGCAAATATCACACACATAATAGAAAACAAACTCAAAGCAAGGGAACAGGGAGACTTGACAATTGCTTTTTGGATTTGATTGGCACATGGCTGTAAAATTGGTGTCTCACGTGAGGTGAAAGTGTGTCTTTGACTTGTGTGTTATAAGTGTAAACATTTACTAGCATTTTAACTTAACAAAAAATACATTTTGTTTATTTTTTTGCTCAGAAATTGAGATGTGATAAATTAGCTAATTTTTTGTTATTTGTTATTTCTTTTAGAGCTGAAATTAATTAAATGTAACGTACTTTTTTTTAAAAAAAAAAAAAAAAAACTTTGAATGTAATGTGCTGTATTTTGCTTGATTTTTTATTTTTATTCTTTTTTTATTTTTTTAGAGTAAAGTCCACTTAATCCCTTCAAACTACTACCCCAATGATAATCTACTCCTCAAACTATCAATTACGATAATTTATCCCATAAACTACCAAAACAATGACAATATACCCCCCAATGTTAGAAAAATGATGAAATTACCTACATAATTTTCAATAAGAGAAAAATACCCTTAAAATTTTGTAAAAAATAAATAAAAATTTAGTATTTTTGTTTTTATTTTGGTAAGAGTAATTTCGTTATTTTAAAAAAAAAATTTGGGATATATTGTATTATTTTGGTAGTTTTGGAGGTAAATTATTGCAATTGATAGTATGAAAGAGTAAATTATCATTTGAATAGTAGTTTGAGGAGATTTGTCTTGTTTTGAACAAAATGCGATGGAAAGTTTGATTTTTTTGTATGGCTTTTGTGCTTGTGCTAGTGCCTTGTCTTGTCAATGGTTTATTTGAGACAAAAAAAAAAAAAAAAAAAAAAATGGTCTTTTCTTCATTATTTACATAGTGAAGTCAAAACTTCATCTATACGTCAAGAAAATAGTGGGAACAAGTGAGCAGAAGTCAGCCAGCATGAAACTTTATTTAGTGAAAGGATGCGTTTTAAAAGAAAACAGAAAATTAACTATATATCTTCTACCTTTCATTCTTCTGAGAGTTTCAACTTCTTACAGTGACAAATAAAAATAATTAGAGTCAACTCAAGTCCCAAGGTACAGGTATTCCTAAAAACATTTGCCCTCGAGAGTTGGTGAGGAGGGGCATAACCATGGCGTAAGAAAAATTCTACCAATAGTAAGGAGAATTTTTAGGAGTTGAGCGCCTCCCCTGGGGATCCTTCCTTCGCCCCTAGCCCCGAGACCAAGTGCAATTTTGTTGAGGCCTTGGAGAAGCAATTTCAACTCCTTAATTGCATTTTTTCAAAGCACAAATAAACTCCGATCCACTCACATATGAAGTCAAGGGCGGAATTAAAACTTTTAATTGGAGAGACAAAATTAATATATATATATATATATATATATGTGTGTGAATGTGTGTGTGTGTGTTGGGGGGACAAAAATTAAATTTTAAAGGTCTATTAAAAGCTTTTTTGGGGAACCACCTACCCCAAGCCGTTCTGCCCCACCCTAAAGTCTCTCTCTCTCTCTCTGAAAATACCAAATTCTTTTCTTTTCTTTTTATTTTTTATTTTAATTTTTAACATTGTATTCAATACGGGACTGGCGTCAACCAAAGACTTTGGGAGTGAATTCATGCATTTCCATCTGTTCTTTTTCCGCCAACCAAAGACTTTGGGAGTGAATTCATGCATTTCCATCTGTTCTTTTTCCGCCAACCAAAGACTTTGGGAGTGAATTCATGCATTTCCATCGGTTTGACTATGACCATTGAAGCAAATTGTAATGAATGAAATATAAATGGAGAGAAAAGTAGCCAAAGCAATAGAGAAAAATGAGATAATTAAGAGAATTTAGGGTGGTTTGACTATGACCGTTGAAGCACTCTTCTACCATTGAAATTGTCATGAAGGCTACACCATGCTCTTGTGTTTACAATGAAAATAATATTTATTTATTAATAGTATAAATAATAAAGTGGCACTACACAATATATATATATATATATATATATATATATATATATAAGGTAAATATATCATAAGTCCCTGAGTCAACCCGTCAAAATTAAAAACTCCCTAAATTTTTTTTTCTCGACAATTTACTCATTGGGTCAATCAAAATGTTAATAAACTCCTTACCACCAAATTTGTTTACCAGCTGTTAGACAAATCATTAAAATATTAATTTAATTTTAAAATTTAAATCTAAAAATTAATAAAAATAAAAATAAAAATAAAATTGTAGGGTGGCCAGCGCCACCCCTGGCCACCCCTTCAATTTTTTTTTTTTTCATTTTTAAAATTAAATTAATAAAAAAAATTAATATTTTAGTGAGGTGTCTAACGGCTGTTACAAAAATTTCATGGTAGGGAGTTTATTGGCATTTCGATTGACTCAATGAGTAAATTGCTGAAAAATAAAAAAAAAATAAAAAATAAAAAATAAAAAAACTTAGGTAGACTTTAATTCTGACGGGTTGATTCAAGGACTTATGATATATGTACCCTTATATTTATCTTGATTGTCCACAAGCATTGTCAATCTACTTTGTGAAATCTTGTTTTGTGAGCTTAAAATAGAGTTTTTAGATTCGTTTGAGGGATCTAAAAGTGCGTTTAACACTCAAAAAGTTTGTTTGAAGAAAAAAGTACTCGTTTAGTAAAAAAAATTGAAAGCACTTTTAAGGATCCAAAAATATTAAAAATGGCTAAAACACACTTTGGCAAGCTTAGAAATAAATCTTTTGCCAAAAAATGTTTTTTGACTTAAAAGCTCTATTTCTAAAAAAACAACCACAAACATGTTGTAAGTCTAAAATTAAATCTATTACTCCATAAGTGTGAGGGATTAGTTATATGCATCATATTGTGACTTTCTATGGAAGGATTTGCCGTTTGTGCAAATGGAAGCCCCGTGTAGTGGGATAAATCTGGAAAAAATATGTTTGCTATCTTCTGCCCACCACAGATAAATGTAAGAATTTGGGAGAAAATTATATAAACATAAAAGAAATATTAACCTTTGGCCATTGTTGTTTAAGTACTTGAATTGAATACTTGTTGAATGTTTGCTAAATTCACAATCCTAGAACTTTCAATTCGCAATCCTAGAACCCTCACTTTGTTGGAGAGTGATAGATAATGATTTTTGACCTATATGTTTTTCACGTTAAAGATGTGATTAATGGATATCACAAGCTTGTCTCTTATATAGGCCAAGACCCCTATCCATTTATCTTATGTTGCTTCCTTCCATCAAGGGAGACAACACTTGGTGAAAATAAAACACATTTTCACCTTTAGTAGTTAACTGTACTTTAATTACCCAAAGTTTTTTGTTTAATAAAAACTATATATAATATACTATATACATATAATATATGTGACATGTGGGCTACCTTAAGTCTCCTGATAGAAGATTAATTCTAATATTCTCCCACTTGGCTCACATGACACATTTTAAAATCGTTTGGGTAACTAAAACTGTATATGGCTAAATTGAAGACTACTAAAGCTTTAGTTTCACTTTAAGGAGAGATACAATACACGAATCATGACGGTTATGTTATTATATCAACATTTCCTTCCGTGTATTATAATGTATGAATCTTTAAAAAATAAAATCTGTATATGGTATAATTCTTTATGAATAATTTCCAATAAGTTATTTTGGGTCTAACTGTATTGGAGCAAATACTTTATGTGCACAAAAATAAACATTGTTTTGACAATGAACGAGTACTCTAAATAACAAGAATTTAATCAAGCATAAAATGAGCTTAATAATCCCATGCTCTCTACATGTTTCGAAAATGTCTTTATTGAGAGCCCTTTCGTCATGGGATCTGCAATCATAGAAGTTGTACTTGTATGCTCTATAGAGACTTCTTGTTCCTTAATTCTCTCTCTGACAGCAAGATACTTTATGTCAATATGTTTGGTTTTACTCCCACTTTTGTTATTCTTAAAAAAAAAAAAAGAAAAAAAAAAAAAGAACTGTTGCCAAATTATCATAGTAAATTCGTAACGGCTTGGATATTGAGTCCACAATTTGAAGCCCTGTGATAAAATTTCTTAATCATTTTGCCTATGAAGTCGCTTCAAAGCATGCTATGAACTCTGCCTCCATAGTAGAGGATGCAATTATTGTCTATTTGGTGCTCTTCCATGATATAGTACCTCCAGCCAACATAAAAACATATTTTGAAGTGGACTTTCTAGAGTCTTTACAACCCTCAAAGTCTAAGTCTGAATATCCAATCACTTCTAGATAATCTACATTCTTATAAGTCAACATATGATTCTTGGTTCCTTGTAAATATCTCATAACCTTTTTCGCAGCCTTCCAGTGTTCCATTCCCGGATTATTTTGATATCTTCCTAACATTCCTACTGCATATGCAATGTCAGGTCTTAAACAAACCTGTGCATACATTAAACTGCCAACATCAGATGCATAAGGAATGTTGTCCATTTCTTTCTTTTCCAAAACATTTTTCAGACATTAACTTAAATTGAATGTATCACCCTTCAATATGGGTGCCGCATTGGGTGTACATTCATGCATTCTGAATTTTTCCAAAACTCTTTCAATATAGGCTTTATGAGACAGACCTAACATCTTTTGAGACCTGTCTCTATGAATCTCAATGCATAAGAAGCTTCACCTAAATCCTTCATTTCAAAGTTTTGGGAAAGAAATTGTTTAATGTCATGCAGTAGACCCAAATCATTAGTTGCAAGATATCATCAACATATAGGACTAAGAAAACAAATTTACTCCCAATAAATTTTTGGTATATGCAATTATCCACAATGTTCTCTGCAAATCCAAATGAAGTAATAACATTATGAAATTTTAAATACCATTGACAGCATGCTTGTTTTAGTCCATAAATAGATTTTTTTAACCTGCAGACTAATTGATCATTTTTACCAGAACAAAACCCTTCAGGTTGTTTCATGTACACCTCTTCTTCAAGACTCCCATTCAGGAAAGCCGTTTTCACATCCATCTGATGTAGCTCTAAACAAAATGAGTTACTAATGTCATGATTATTCTAAAGGAATCCTTTTTAGAAATTGGAGAGAAAGTATCATGGCAATCAATACCTTCTCTTTGTATGAATCCCTTCGCTACAAGTTTAGCCTTATATCAATCGATGTTACCATTTGAGTCCTTCTTGATTTTATAAACCCATTTACAACCAATGGCTTTAACTCCTTTAGGTAATTGCACAATTTCCCAAACTTGATTTTTAGCCATGGATTCTATTTCTTCTATCATGGCATTATACCAAAATTTTGAGTTTTCATCACTCATGGCATGTGAAAATGAAATAGGATCATCCTTAGGTCCGACAGCAAAGTCAGATTCTAATAGGTATACATAATAGTCTCCAGAAATGCTTGGCCTCCTTACTCTTGAGGATCTTAATTCTACAGTCTCATCCACATTATGTAGATATTGACTTGCAGACTCCACATTGATATGTTCCTCTTGAGGTGGTGGTAGTTCTTGAATTGATTGTTCTTCAAGGATATCTGGTTGATTTTCCTTCAAAACAATCAACTTATTTTGATTCATGGATGTTGTATCTAAATTCTGTGTTTCCTCCCACTCTATCTTTTGAGGAACATTACTCCCACTAATGTCAAGAGCCTCAATAAATTTTGCATTTCTAGCTTCAACAATTCTAGGCGTATGTGAGGGACAATAAAAATCTATAACCCTTAGAATTTCCTGTATAGCCAATGAAATATCCACTGACTGTTCTCGGATCCAATTTCTTTAATTGTGGATTGTAGACCATAACCTCAACTAGACAACCCCATATATGAAAATGTCTTAAACTAAGTTTCCATCCTTTCCATAACTCAAATGGTGTTTTGGGAACAACCTTAGATGGAACTCTATTTAAGATATATACGGAAGTTTTTAAGGCCTCACTCCACAAAAATAAAGGAAGATCATTATTGCTAAGCATACTTCTTACCATATCCATAAGGGTACGGTTTCGCCTTTCAGCAACACCATTTTGGTAAGGTGAACCAGACATTGTATATTGAGTAATAATCCCTTCTTCTTTGAGAAAATTGGCAAATGGACCCAGTCTTTGCCCTGACTCTGTGTATCTACCATAATATTCTCCACTCCTATCAGATCTTATGATCTTAATTTTCTTTTCTAATTGTCTCTCTACTTCCCTTATATATGTTTTGAAAGCATCTAGTGCTTCAAACTTATTAAAAAGGAGGTAAAGATACATAAACCGTGAATAGTCATCAATAAATAAGATAAAATATCTCTGACCATTCAAACATGGGGTACTAAATGGTCCACAGATGTCAGTGTGTATGATTCCAAGTATTTCTTCACTCCTCTTGGCACCTTTACTGGTCTTGTTGGTCTGCTTTCCTTTTATGCAATCCACACAAGTACCAAAATCTGAAAAATCCAGAGCCTTAAGGACTCCATCATTTATTAGTCTTTTGATTCTCTCTACGGAGATATGTCCCAATCTCCTATGCCATAACTTAGAGGATAACTCATCAATAATGTTACATTTACTGCCAATATCATGCATAGTTAAGAGACTTTGTTCATAAATGGGATCTAAATTTAATTTATATAAACCATTGACTAAGATTCCTGAGCCAACATCTGTAGAGTTTTTAAACAAATAGACATTTGACCCAATAAAATTAAATTCAAACCCCAAAGGTACTAGCTTAGATATAGAAATTAAATTTTTTGAAAATGAAGGAACATAAAAGGTGTTTACAAGGTTTAAAATATATCCATTTTCTAAAACAAGTCTAAAGGTTCCTACAGCCTCGACATGCGAACGCATCCCATTTCTTGAATAGATGCCTTGTTCACTTCCCATCGGTTTCCTTAGGCTGAGAAATCCCTGCATGATATTGACAACGTGAATTGTAGCACCCGAATCAATCCACCATGTATTATGATGAATATCTATGATGTTAGATTCTTTTTGTACTTTGGGCAATCATTCTTTTTGTGCCCCTTTTTCTTACAGAAGAAACATGCATGTTTATTTCCATAAGGCTTGAATGATGCTTGTCCATCCTTCTTCCATTTAATTTCAGCACCTTTTCCCTTTTTCCCTTTGCCCTTTTTATGAGTCACAAAATGTGCACTCTCCAAATTTTCATGTTTCAACCTCTCCTCTTCTTGTACACACATTGTTAGAAGTTCATTAATGGACCACTTTTCCTTATGTGTGTTGTAAGAAATCTTAAATGGTCCATATTCAGCAGGGAGAGAATTGAGTATGAAATGGACAAGGAATGACTCTGAAATCTCAATTTCTAAGGACTTAAGTTGTGCAGCAATGTCCCTCATCTCCATTATGTGCTCACGCACACTCCTAGATTTGTCATGTTTCATAATTGACAACTTGTTCATTAGAGTGCTAGCTAATGCCTTATTAGAACTAACAAATTGTTCTTCAATGGCCTTTAAGTAGTCCTTTACCTTATCACATGGAGGAATTGAACCTCTAATGCTCTTACTAATATGTGACTTAATGAGCATTAGACTTAATCGGTTTGACAGCTTCCACTTTTCATATGTAGTTTTTTCTACTAACAAACTTGTTTCAGTGGGCACGAGTGGTTCCTTCACACGCAATGCAATGTCTAGATCTGTGCACCCTAATGTCAAGTGAATTTTGTCTTTCCAGCCCGAAAAATTATCTCCATTTAAAAATGGAATATGAGAAGATTCATTATTTAAAACAGAAAAAGCAGTAGCTGCAATAACCAAGAATAGGCATTAACGCTTTGAAATAAACACAAACTATAGTATGAATCAACCAATGTCAAATTCATAAACAAATCAAAATCTCCTTGTGGGTAAAGATCACATTATGCATAAGATTTGTTTGTATATCTTCATAATAAGACTAGTAAATTTTATAAATGCTTAAGAAAAATAGATCATGCACCTGTAGGTATTAGGTATCCAATTTTTCTAATATTTTTTTTTACTATCTTATTCTAATTAAGTCATATAAAATGATCACTCCCCTGTAGGGCCAAGTAATCACTATGACAACTTAATTGCAATATGAAATGTCATTATAAAATTTCACATCATTGTGTTTTAAGATGCTGTGGCTATTCTTAATGCACAATAAAAGGCACTTTCCATTATTAAATCTGTAATTTCAGAATGGCATAACACTGTATATATAAATAACTAAATATGTATCAAACCAAAATGACACATTGCCTTGATGGTAAAGCTGGCCATGCAGAATCTCATGTTGTGGGGTTCAAATCCCAATGGCAACTCCTACATTAAAGTAGGTTTTTTTTTTTTTTTTTTTTTAATGGCGCATGTACTAGACGCGCCCAGTACACGAGTGGGCCTACATTCGAGTAGGGAACTTCATCCCCTATCTTCAGCCGGGTCTGAAGAACGGATCTAGGTCGGGTCTCGCCCTAAACGGGTCTAAAAACGGGTTTTCTCATTTTTTATAAAATTTTTGCATTGAAACCCGATTTTATAACATGGTTTTGGTTCAGAATCATCAAGACTACTAATTTATGGGTTTGGAAACATATGAGTATTCAAAAACAATGAAAAGAAATCATCATTTTAAAGAAAAATGGCATGGCAGAAAATCTTAATCTTTTTTTTTTTTTTTTAGGGGAAAATGCAGTTTACCTCCTGAAATTTCAAAAGTTTTTCAATTTTAACCCCAAAGTTCAAAAATTGGCTATCTACCTCCCTGAAGTTTAAAAAATTAGCAATTTAAATCCTCCGTTTAATTTTTCCGTCCAAATGGACGAAAATCTATGAAATTACATCATTACACTTAGGCTTTTTTTAAAAAATTTCCGTCCAATTTAATGGAAATTAGTAACGAAAGGTTTAAATTGCCAATTTTTTAAACTTCAGGGGGTAGATTACCAATTTTTTAACTTTGGAGTTAAAATTAAAAAACCCCTGAAACTTCAGGGGGGTAAACTGCATTTTCCCCCTTTTTTTAACGATTCCAAAATTGTAAAAATATAGTATTTTGCACAATAAAAAACTAGAAGATTAATCTTCTAAAACCACAAAAGCATCATAAACATTAAATTTTAAAGATCCCGCCAAACCATGAAACCATACCCATTATCAAACTTGAAACCCAAAACAAAAATCTCACAACAACCGTAGTCCTAATACAAACATTCAATCATTCTACTAAAATTCAACAGATTGATACTAAACAACATGGCACAGAAGTAGGCTCTGATACCACTAATGTAAGAATTTGGGAGAAAATTATATAAACATAAAAGAAATACTAACCTTTGGCCATTGTTGTTTAAGCACTTGAATTGAATACTTGTTGAATGTTTGCTAAATTCACAATCCCAAAACCCTCAATTTGCAATCCTAGAACCCTCACTTTGTTGGAGAGTGATAGATAATGAGTTTTGGCCTATATGTTTTTCACGTTAAAGATGTGATCAATGGATATCACAGGCTTGTCTTTTATATAGGCCAAGACCCCTATCCATTTATCTTACGTTACTTCCTTCTATCAAGGGAGACAACACTTGGTGAAAATAAAACACATTTTCACATATATTATATGTCACATACATATAATATATGTAACATGTGGGCCACCTTAAGTCTCCTGATAGAAGATTAATTCTAATAATTGACACATACATAAATATGTATATATAAAAAACAAATATATATATATATATATATATATATATATATATAATGCTACAACAACCATTTTAAATAAGAGAAATGAGAGAAACACAACTTTAGCTTAAACTTTTCTCTTATGTGGTCATTTAAAAAAAAAAAAAACAAAATAAATAAAAAATTCTTGAAGTAATAACATCCTATGTGGTTCCTTTTTATTTTTTTAAAATGATCTTTTTCTTTAGAATAATGATCATTTTTAAAAAAAAAAACAAAAAACAAAAAAATGGCAATTTTTATGAAGAAAAAAGCCATTTTTTTTTAATACCAAGTAAAAAAAAAAAAAAAAAAGGACATGTTATTCTTTAGAATTTTTTTTTAATTTTAATTTTTTTTTTAAAAAAAATGATCACATAAGAAAAAAGTTAGGCCAAAGTTGTGTCTTTATCATTCCTCTTTAAATAAATATGTGGTGAGAATGAAATGATGGTCTTTCACCTTTTTGGCTTTACTTTCTATTTTTTCAGTCCAAAAAGAGGGCCAGAAGATGAAGGAAAAATGGTTTGTGAAGCAATACATATTCACAGTGCTAAGATCAGTAAGATGCTAGAAAATTAGTTTAATACTAATAGGCCTCAATAAGAGCTGATCATGGGTACTCCCATATAATACGAGAAACAATTTCTTCCTCCCTACAACAGAAAATGCACATATCATCTTGGACAATTTTTTTCTTTTTGAGATTGACTTTTGTTGGGAGTATATCATGACACGCTCGCCATATAAATACTTTCATTGAATTTAGAACTTCATATTCCATATAATTTTCCAAATTGTTTTCGTGCTATCTCTGTTCCATCCATCCCATAGCAAAGAATCTTGCCTCTCCTTTTCGAGTTATTGGGGTCAAGTCATAGCTATTTGCTATAGATTTTCTTAAAATCATGTGAAAATTGTATTGTAATATATCATAGGATAAAAAATAGGCAAAAATATAAAAAAGCCCCCCAAACTACTAGCCGTTTTCGATTTAGTCCCTTGATGTTCCAAAAGTGATAAAGTAGCCCCCAAAACTACCAAACTATTGCATTTTGACCACTCCGTTAATCAAAACCATCAGTATGGACAGAACTTGGAAATCGACGTCATTTTGTTATGGGTAAGTTACTACAATGCCCTTCTATGAAAAAAAAAATTTGGGAAAAATATAAAAAAAAACCCCCCAAACTATCAGCCGTTTTCATTTTAGCCCCCTAATATTCAGAAAGTGATAAAGTAGTCTCAAAACTACCAAACAGTTGCAAGTTGGCCACTTCGTTAGTCATTACCGTCAAATATGATGAAAAATTTAAAACTATGTAGTTTTGGCAAGGGTAAATTTCCAAAATGCCCTTTTTGAAAAAAAAAAAAAAATCATATTAAAACAAGCAAGCAAACGGCGCCGTTTTGCTTGAAATTAGGGTTTCTTTATACTTACCAAAACGGCCCTGCTTTGGTAAGTGTTAGGAATTAAAAGAAAAAACCTTAGACCCCACACAGGTAACCCAAGAAAAAAACCCCCAACCCCAGTTTATCTCTCTCCCCAAAACTGTCGGCCACCACGTCGTTCTATCTCCGGCAGCCTGTAAATCTTACCCATAACTCAATCTTTTTATTGTATTTCTTGGTATAGCTGTCAGATCGGTATTGTTTATCTACGAACGTGGTTTTTTTGTTTGATTTCTACAATGGGTAAGAATTTTTCGATGGCGCTTGATGTGGTATTTTTGTGTCAAAAAATATCAATAATAAAAATAACCACTCGCAATAGGACGAATCTTTGTAGGATACGGCTATAGAGAGGGTGTCGAACCTCAAGGACTGCAGGGGTTTTACTATCAAAATTTGAAAGATTAAAATTACTTAATTAAAAAGATATTTGATTTGATTTTCTTTAAAACTAAAGTGTATGAAAATAAAAGAGATATAAAATAAGAGAGAAAATGTAGGGTATTGACTTTACCTCTATCCGCACAACAATGGTTAATCATAATTAATCTCAGAAATTCATTATATGTATGTTATAAATAAACAAGAAACTACCTCATTAAAGAATAAGCATAATCTATCTTCGGTTGGCACGAATCGTCCACCTAACCACTAAGATGCGGTACGACCCGTCTTCCCTAGGTATAAATTATCAAATTCTATAACATGATACATATAATCAATGAATAAGTATAACCCATCTTCGGTTGGCACAGACTGTCTACCTAAATTACACTAAACTAGGGTGTAGTACAATCTGTCTTCCCTAGGCATGGCCTATCAAATCCTATTGATCATATGTCAATTAAACCCATTGTATAGCCATCATCCTCATAATCACAGAAAACAAGAATGATTTGAAATCAATAAAAGTAAAATACTTTTTAAGACAAGAGAAGAATTTCACAAATATTGATATTGGAATTTAAGAACAATTGAATTTAATAATTAAGAACATAAATCAATTGTAGCAATCCTCATAGTTATACAATCAACATGCATAAATTGAAAATCTAGAAATTAAATACAATCAAACCATTGTGCTTGGATAGGGTTACATCAACACCCCACAAAGGAGTTTAGCCGCTCATGATCTTCTAAGCACTAAGGACAAATTTCTGATTTCTAGCTCTAGGAGGCGGTGTCTCTTTTTTACAATGTTTAAAGCCCTATTTATAGGGATTAGGAGAACCCTAAAAACCCTAGAAATCCTTAGAAAACCGTAATTCAATCTCCCAGTCGGATTGGGAGACCTAGAAAAATTTTCCTTCTCAATTTCGGAGTCTGTTTTGCCTCTGGCGCCCGTGTGCGCTCGAGCGCACTGTAGCTGTGCTCGAGCGTACTGTAGCTATCGTAACTCCGCTACAGTAATTGCTACAGTACCCGTGCTACAGTAATTTTGCTACAGTAACTTTAATTGCATTTTGAGCCCAAAATCAATGATTTTCTTGTATCTTTATTAAACACCTGAAAACACAAAAACAAAACAAAATCAAACAAATAACAACACTAAGGAATTAACATATGCAAATTAAGGGGCTTGAATGTGCAACATTCGGTGCTTATCAGCGCTTCGTAGCCACTGGATGGTGTGGCCGGCGGTGATGGATGGTGGTGGAAGGGGTAGCCTGTTTTGAGAGAGAGAGAGAGAGGGGGCGTTGCCTTTTTTTTTTTTTCACTTGAGGGAGAAGGTTGCTGGAGATTGAGCGATGTGGTGGCCGGCGGTTTGGGGGAGAGAGATAAATTGGGGTTGGGGGTTTTTTCTACGTAGGGTCTAAGTTTTTTTCTTTTAATTTCTAACACTTACCAAAACGGCGCCGTTTTGGTAGGTGTAAGGAAACCCTAATTTCAAGCAAAACGGCGCCTTTTTGCGTGCTTGTTTTAATATGATTTTTTTTTTTCTAAAATGGCATTTTTGTAACTTACCCTTGTCAAAACGACGTTGTTTGGAATTTTCCATCATATTTGACAGTAATGACTAAAAGAGCGACCAAATTGCAACTGTTTCGTAGTTGGGAGACTACTTTATCACTTTTTGAACATTAGGGGGCTAAAATGAAAACTGCTGGTAGTTTGGAGAGCTTTTTATATTTTTCTCCAATTTTTTTTTTCATAAAAGGGCATTGTAGTAACTTACCCATAACAAAACAACGTCGTTTTGCAGTTTCCATCCAAACTAACGGTTTTGACTAACGGAGTGGCCAAAATGCAATAGTTTGGTAGTTTGGGGGGCAACTTTATCACTTTTGGAATATTAGGGGGCTAAATCGAAAACGACTAATAGTTTGGGAGGTTTTTTATATTTTTCCCTAAAAAATAAGTTTTTGTATTTTTTTTTTCTTTTCCTCATGTCTGCACCAAGTTTCTTTCCCCTCATAAAGAGAGAGAAAATAGAAAAATGCACGTGTTAATTAGAAGTCAGATGAAAGTTGTATTAATAATAAGGGTTAAATACTCTTTTGCCCCTATGATTTAAATACTTTATTTTTTCTCCCTTAAGGTTTCATTTTTATTACAGGAGATGCATGTGGTTTTCATAAAGACCGAGATGGTACTTTTGTTAAAATTTCATCCAAAATTTAACGGAATGCCATGCCAGCACCAATCAAAAATTGTTATGTATCATATAATTAATTTTTTCTTTCAAAAAAA
Source organism: Corylus avellana (assembly GCF_965113065.1). Lineage (NCBI taxonomy): Eukaryota > Viridiplantae > Streptophyta > Magnoliopsida > Fagales > Betulaceae > Corylus > Corylus avellana. Next base: position 5,462,829 of record NC_142498.1, read on the forward strand.
TATTTTAAAAAAAAAAATTAAAAAGATTGAAAAATTATATTTTTTGAAAAAAAATTTGGAGGTGGCTACGTGGCCATAGGGGGGGTGGCCTGGCCACTCCATTTGGTCGCCACCCCCACGTTCAGATGGGGGTGGCAAGGCCACCTCTAAGGAGCCCAAGGGGTGGCCGAAACCACCCCCGGCCAGTGGGTTTGCAGGTGGTTTCGGCCACCCCCACGGCCGGATGGGGGTGGCCTGGTGGCCAAAGGGGGTGGAATGGCGTGGCCACCCTCAATTTTTTTTTTGAAAAAATATAATTTTTTAGTCCTTTTATTTTTTTTAAAAAAAATTAATTACATGACACGAGGCAATTTTTGAATGGTGTTGACGTGACGTTTTGTTAAGTTTTGAATAAATTAACAGAGGTACTATCTTCGTCTTTATGAAAGCCACAAGTACCTCCTGTGATAAAAATGAAACCCTAAAAAAAAAATTAAAAAAAAAAGTATTTAAACCTAGGAGACAAAAAGAGTATTTAACCCTAATAATAATACTAATTTCACTCTCCCACAAACAATTGGAGGAAGAATTTTTTTTTTTTTTTTTTAGATTTAAAATTGTTTTGATAGACCCAACATCGAAAGTGTTTTTTGAGCTTTGCAGCATACTTAGTTCTAAGGGGGAAAAAAGAAATTAAGAAGGATAAAAAAATAATAATGATTATATGAAAGAAATAAAAATACGGAAATAATAAGATAGTAACACAGAGATTTACGTGGTTCGGTTTATGATCTATATCCACAAGATTAAGCCCTAATAAGATTGCATTAAGCTCTTATTCATCTGAGTAATATTTACAATATAACATGCTTCTATTAGGAGAGTCATATTGGATACAAATAAACTTCTACTCTAACTAGATAAGTTAGGTGATAGTCTTTAACTATTCACTGTAACTCAGTGATAATCTTCAAGTGTGACTCAGTGATATTGTTCAACTGTAAGTGAGTAATAGTCTTAAATTGTGATTATTATTCTCACAACAATTCATGATCTAGCAAAAGCAGCAATAAAATAAGTTATAGATAAAGTTTGGATTGAAGAAATTCCAGAAGGCATCCGTAATGTTGTAATATTAGAGCTACGTGCTCTAGGCATGTAGAGCTTTGTGCTCTTTTGTTCGAGCTATTACACTCGTATTAGATATTCGATCAGTTTATGAATGAAGTTCGAAATTGTTACAAAAATAAAATAAAAAAATTCTACTTAGTTAATGCAGTGCTTTCCATTCATGATTTCAAATTATATTTTAGATGTTGATTTATGTACAAATGTATAAAAACTACAATATTCATAAATAAAATCAACATCCAGACGTTGACTGTTTGATTGTAGGGGTGCATGATGATTCTCTTTCTCTTGGACCCATCCTGACCCTTCGTTGATCCGTCCGCGTGTTACAGTGGAGAGCTGGGAAAGTGTGGACGTGGTACAGTGGACCTGATAAAATGCTATCCGAACTAAATTTTTCATAAATCCGTTAGTTGGAATTTCCTACAAAAATTTAATAAAATAAAAATAATATATTTCTTATATGTTAATGATATGAGTAAAGATATAAGAAAGATTTGAGTCCATTTAAATGCGATGTGACATTTTAAATTATTAATATATTAAAATTCAATAATGATCATCTTAAATTTAATGGTGATTTCAAAAGTCACGTCATGTTTGGAAGGACTCGAGGAGGACTCTCCTTATATCATTACTCGAAGGACAGAAATTTCCTTCAAATCAGTCTCAAAGAGGTATCCTCTAATCTGTTTAAAATAGTGCCAAGTGTTTATAAATATTTAAAAAGTTAATCTAAATTAGTAAGCTAATTGACGTAGAAATGAACTTAGAAACAAAAAGGGGAGTACTAGGGAGCTAAATAAATGAACTTAGAAAAATTTTCAAATTGATGTAGCAGACCGTAAGTGACAGACAAAGGAAAGAGAATTGCATTTTTTTTAAAAAAATTTAAAAACCCTTGTCAGGTCAGTTTGAAAATTTTTTTGAGTTCATTTATTTAACTCCTTAGCACTTCTCAAACAGAAAATAAAAATACACCATCTAAAAAACATATATATATATATATATATAAACAATTTAAAGCACAAACATTTTTAAAATATCAAAATATTTTTCACAAAACCAAAATAAAGAAAACACTTTTCAAAATTATTATCAAACGTATCAGACTGTCGTGTGATTGCCAATAAATAAAACAAGTTGGTAGCCCAATAGTTATATATGCTCCATCATTCTTTCTCCATTCAAGCTTAGGAATGGAGTTTTGTTGTTCATAAAAAAAAGAGAAGAAAAAATTATTATTAAACAAAAAACTTATAAATATTTCTTCAAGATTAAATTGGGTTATAGTTTTACTTGAAATCATTTTACGCTGAAACAAATAGAACTTACATTAGAATTGAATCAAACTATAATCGATCTTAATCTTGTAAGAATATTTATAGGTTCTTTGTTTAATAATACTTTTTTCTACCTTTTTTTTTTAATAATAAAAGTATTAATGAATAGTAAAAAAACAAAAAATACTTAAAACTACTTTCATCTTTATATTACGTTATAATAGTTTTTTTTTTCTTAATAATAATAATAAAAAATATGAAGAAATAAAACCGAAAAAATATGTGGTTGACCCTCTTCTCGGCCTTTTTGTTATTTTAAAAAAATAAACAAATTTGTATATCCATAAAATTATTTGATTTTCTTCTTTGTCCATTCCATCTTTTCACATGCCCAATCTATCTCCTCAACTCAAAATCCAGACCGTCCTTTTAAATTCACCTAGCGGGAAAATGAATTAATATCACAGACAGAGAGAGAAAGAGAGAGGGAAAGAGAGAGTCAGACAATCAGACAGGGGCTTTCTTCTATTGTTTCTCTAATGGCGCCCAAGAAACGAAGCGACAAGCAGCAAGGCCCAGCGAAGCCCGAGTTGCAGGAGAGGGTGACTCGGAGCTCGGCCAAGCGAGCGGCCAAAGCTGGCCCGGCTGAGTCGGAGCCCGAGTTGCTGAAGAAGAAGAAGACGAAGAAGGCTGCGAAGAAGGAAGAAGAGCACGAGGAGAAAAACTCGGCGCCGAACTCGAAGACCGCCGTGATTGAGCAGCCGGAACCTGAGTTGCCGAAGAGGAAGGCCAAGAAGGTTGAGAAGAAGGAAGAAGAGCTAGAGGAAGTACACTCGGACACGACCGCGAAGACCATCGTGATTGAGCACTGGTGAGTGAGTTTTTCACTTTTAAGTGAAAGAAATTTAGCGTTGGTTTGTTTGGCCCGGAATAGAAGCCAGAAATCGAAGAAAAGTGAAATGTTGAGGTTTATTTAGTTATTCTTGTCCTTTTACTTATTGTTATTAGTAAGTTGATTAGGGCTTTTGTTATAATCAGCATGCTTCTTGGGTTGTTGGTTTATTTGGGGTTACATGTTGGAAAATAGAGAGAGTCAATGTATGTTTACATTAATTCTTTCTGTTTGGTTGTTGAGAAAATAGAAGAAAGACATTGGAAAATGATGTTTTGAGTGTTGTAATTACTCTTTTTGGGGTTCAAAATAAGAAGACAAGAAAAATATCAACTAAAGGTTGAATTTTTTCTAACAGGCATTCAGGTTTTGAATGGTTCCCCTGTTTTTCTAGTTGGTGTTTAGTGTGACTGTCAGTGTTCTGGATTTTGAGAAGGTTGATGTTTGAATATGAATAGTTTTGAGTTAAAAATCTTGTTATTGCATAATGTATTCATTTTCTTTGATGAGTATGGGGATTATTTCCCAAGATGTAGTTCTTCGATTTCTGCTATATGGCTCAGATGAGTACTGCTATACATCACTCCATTATCTCCCATCCCTTCATCTAAAAACCCATTTCCATACCCCAAATGTTGTGAGGGATCACAGCACATAAGCTTTGGGAGGATAGGAGGGGGGAATAATGGGGTGATGCATAGCATTACTCGGCCCTGATAACAGCCCATTGCTTAGAAGATATAAACTTTACATGTCATAGTGTTCTTCCTAATTTATTTCTTCTTTTACTCTAGCAAACAATGCAATTCATTCAAGACAAGGGCTATACAGGTGAAAGAAGGTTTGGAGAAAAGTGTTGCTGGTATCACAGTGCTGGTCAATCCTGATAAGGTATGCTTGTCGAATTTTATTAACTTTGCTGACAGTTTCAGTAGTTGGGTCGAGCTTGGCTTTCTTTTATCAATAAAGCCGCTAGATATCATGAGATAAGTATCAAATTAGATTCTTCCTCTTCTATCCACTTGTCCAAAAAAAAAAGAGTTTTGGTTTCATGATATAGAAGCACCTCTGCAAAGCCAATGCAACACGTTCATAGTACAATTGACCTGGTGGGTTTAATTAATGGGTTATGTGGAAGGGGGAAAAAGATTCAAGAATTCTTTAAACAATGATACTACCATAATGTGTCTAGTCAATGCAGATTAGACTCAGAAAACCTCATCACAACAACAATAATGAGTAACCCCTCTACAATTCTTAAGGATCTTTCTTTTGTAGAATGTTTTTTCCTTGAATATGCATTGATAAATAACACTTAAGATATTATGCTGTGATTGTTGAAGGAGTCTACGAGTGGAAACTGTATTTTTTTCTTTATTTTGAGTGAAAATTTCATGCTTTCATTAAACTTCTCAAACTGCAATACTCTCAGAAGTTACAATATCATGAATAAAAATATGGCATTCTTCCATCCAGATTTGCTCCAGAGGTTGTTGGAGTGCCGCCTTCGCCAAATAATGAGCTTACAATATTTGCTTTCCCTTTGGCGTGATTCACATATTATGATTGGAGACTATTCAGCATCGTCTTCGAATAGTCAATCAGATTACCAAACCAACTCCAGGATTGTTCCTCCTTCCATAACCCATGTACAATTTTTAGAGCATCACCCTCCAATATAATATTTTGTATTCCTAGGCACAATTTTCCATGCCACAAATGCTTATGCTACAGTTGGGTCAATTATGTGTGGTTTGTACGAGCAAATGGTTGCAATACCTTTCTCACGATCTCTAGCTATTACACCCACACCCATCTTCTTTCTAGTTTTATTAATCGTCGCATCACAATTAATTTTAATCACACTAGGGGGAAACATCCATTTTGGTATAAGTGTGTTTGGAGCACGCTCCATATTATTTTTCACCTTTTGTTCTGATTCATAAAATACATCCATTGCTTCCTTCGTACTTCTTACAGTTGGGCGGGATGGGAGAGATCTCCTCCAAAAACCACTTATTTCTATGGAACCAAATTCTTCTAGCAATTGTGGCAATTAATTCAAACTCCTTATTCTCCAGCTTTTCTAACAATTCACATGTTATTTGTTGAAAATCATCCCCACTAGTGGGGTATTTTTGAATTTTGCTAATACTGTTGCCCTGCACATGACATTGCCATAGAATATGACGTGTTCTCTACCTCCGCACCACAAATCTTACACAAGGTCTTTAGTAATCTTTTTTTGAATAAATTTCCTTTGGTTGGCAGCAAGGTATTTGCATGCCTTGCTGCAAATACTGTCACCACCGCCAAGACACTCATGTTCCAAAACCTCTTCCACACATTGCTATACAAGAAAACACATGAGCTTTCACCTGAGGCTTGCGTGAATCTTTTTTTTTTTTTTTTTTCCATGCAATATGCACTTTTCACAGAAAATTTCCGCATTGATGTACCAATTTAAATTAATTGATTAGTTTGTCTATTGGGTATGATTGCCATACTGCCATATCCTTTCAACCTCATCTTCATTAAAAATCTCCTTTACTAGGGACGTGCTCCACTACCTAGTATCTTCTTCAATTAGTTCCATGACTCTTGCATCCTTGTCCAATCTTCTAAATGACGATTGCATTGCAAATGTTGTCAAATTTTGGAGCCATTTGTCCTCCCAAATTTTAATAATAGCCTCATCCCCACTTGCCACTAGGGTTGGCAATATGAGTTGGGTTCGGGTTGACCTGCTTGACTTGCCAACATGTTTGACCCATTCCAACTTATATATATATAAATGGGTCAACATGCGGGTCGATCTGTTTATGCAAAACCCTAACCTTGTAATTTTGTGTTAGACTTGTTGGTCGTATTAAAAATTGTTAGCCCTACTCACCACACAAGCCTTGGCCTTTAGAAAATCCTTACCATTCCATATGCTTCTCCTTGTGTTTTGTTTTTTTTGTTTTGTTTGGTTTTTTTTTTTTTTTTTTTGAATGTAATAACTAATAATGTCATGTCTACAATGGAATTCAATCAATATTTTTGAGTATCTAACCAATCCTTGCATGCATGCTTATGTTTCAGAAAGAAAGAAAGAAAGAAAAAAATATTTCTTTTCATGTTTAATCATATAACTTGATTGCTAAAGATATAAATACATAGACATAACTCCAAGTTTCATGTGCTTATGTCATGGTAGTAAAAGAAAACTAAATGGATGAAGATGTTTTTTTACGTGATTTAAATCATATGTGCAATAATCTATCAAAACTGTTAAACCTTTGAAACAATAGAAATGAGTTTGAGAACTAACCCGTGCAGTGAGGATTTTGAAAGAACCTTTTGATTTTTTTTCCCCCTTGAATCCGTGTGTTATGGAGCTCTTGGAACGTAAGTGATTTTGAGAGAAAGAGATGTAGTGGTCGGTTGGTAGGATGTGTTTAGATTAATATGTTCTTTGAATGGCAGGTTTGAGAAAATATGATGATGGGGGAGAAATGTTGGCTGATTGGAGTGTGCTTGAAATAATTGAAAGAAGATGTTAGAAAGGGTAGAGTTTGAGAGAACAATCGTTTGAATGAGAGAGAGTGAAAGACAAATTTATTTTTTATTTTTGGTTTTAGGTTAATGTCTTCTATTACCAGACTTAGCTTACGCTTAATTAGGCTAGGATTAATACTTGGAGATAAATTTTTATTTATTTATTTATTTATTTTTCTTGTTTGAAATATTTGAAAAACAATTCAAAATCTCTTCATGGCTCCCAAATCTTTCGGTTAAGGAAGAGTTTTAATAGAGTTTAAACTTTCCATTTGGAGACACTCCAAATAATGCAAATTTTAATGGGATTGGATAGAAATTTAAAATAAACTTTCCATGCATGAATCTAGAAGATTGTTTAAGAAGGGTTTTCATTCTTTTAAAAGATTGGATAGAAATAACTTTTTATCAATCCATGCGATTTTTGTGGAATTTTGTTTAGAAACCTAATTGATTTTAATCTATGAATGAAGACACAATAAGAACTAGGTTCAAGATTAATAATTTGATTTCATGTTAAACTTGGAAATTAACTCAAAAGAAAACCACTTTAAAATACTATTTTGTTTTCAAAAAGATTCAAACCCATGATCTATTTAGAGAATTCTACCATACCATTAAGCCAAAGTAATTTGAAATACAACATTAAAATCATTAAATAAATATTTATTTTATGTTTATGCTTTAAGGTGTTTTGATCTGTTCACACTAATGAGCTTATACATCTTCGAGCCCATCTACTTGGGCTAGGCCTACAAATTACTCTAGCTTAAAATTGGGGTCGTTACATATGTTTAGCAAAAATTTCTTCTTTTGTTAGGTGCTTTTGGCTGACCTTGTTTGCATTGGAGTGCAAATTATGTGAAAATTTTCTTGTTTTGTGCTGTTGAAGCTGAAATCTCATCCTTTGATGTTTGAATTCTTCTACTTTTTGTCATTTTACAACCATCCCTAATGTGTAGGTTTCCAAATCTCTGTGAAGAAATCTGCTAATTTTTGTTTTCAATTAAAGGTGCATATATCTTTCATCTTCAACCTTTTAAAGAAAGGTTTTGTTTGAAATTCTGATTGTAGTAATGGGGTAGGAAAACTTCCTATGTCCAAGGACATGAATTATGTAGTGAAGCATGTGTAACACCCTCTGGTCGCAGACTTTTCCCCCCCTATTCATATACTTCTGATTGTAAAATCATACTCTGCCTAAACCCAATGAAACAAAAAGGTCATCTTCTAGTTTAAAAAATGTCCCTTTTCATCCCCTTTTTCTAGGTTAATTTCCATTTCACTAGGGGTTGGTGATTTGATTCAATTTTTCTTCTTCTTCTTTTCAACAGCCGAGAAGGGGGTGCTTTGAAATACGGGAGGATGGTGGTGAGAAGTTCATCAGTCTTGTGGTAAATGTTGTACCAATCTTTTCCTTCACTATTTATTGTGCATGTTGGGTAATATATTTTGTATTGTGAAAGAGATTTTGAACTGTAGTCGAAAATCCTTGTGGAAAACATCTCAGTTCACTATTTTCTGGTTTTTGTTTTGCAGGGCATGAAGCGACCATTTGCGCCAATGAAGGCTCTGGACATGGAAAAAGTCATATCTGATATTGTTGATGGGATCAAATGATGACCGACCATTTGCAAGTGAGTCATTTTGTCGTAGTGCATGAAGTAAACCATGCTGACTTCTTTTTTTCTTTTTTTGGTAGAAAACTTGCTATTATTAGTGTCTAGTGATCTTTTGCCTTGACATCTTTTGCCATTTGATTTGTGTCAATAGCAATACTGTTAGAGTAATGCTAGAAGGACATTTCTATTCCCAAATGTGACGTGGCTTTTCAAATGACCAATAGATCAAAATTTAATAGTGATCATCTTAAACTTAATGGTCATTTTAAAAGTCATATCATATTTGAGAAGACACAAGAAGACTCTAATCTTCCTTCTAGTATTACTCATACTGTTAAGACTATTGGACTGTATGAGGTGATCCATGAGGTGCATTTAGGTTATTGTTGTACCTGTCCTTTTTTTGTTGCCCCTTAAAGGGCGAAGTTGCGTTGATAGTAAAAGAAATATCAAAATCAGATTTTCAAAGATGTTGCGTATTATCTTTTTGATTGTTCTGTGGATTATTCTTTTCTTTTCCTTTTTTTTTAGTTGCTTTGTCTTTCATTTATGTGCTTTTCTCGTGGACTTAATATTTAATTATATCAGGAAGAAATGTAATATTGTGGCCATCATTGAATGATACGATTTTAAGTAATGTTATATACTAGACTATTTTACTATGTTGACGTTGTATTGTAATTTACTCTTAAATTAGTCTTTGTTAAAAAAAAAATGCTAATAATAAATTGACAATGTCACATCAGAATAGTAGAATAATGACGCGGTATATAGCATTATTTTGTAATCTTTTAGCAATATAGCTTTGTAGAAGGCAACTGACTTGCATAAGGCAACCGACTTTAAATCTTCACCATGAAATTGATAAGAGGGTTGGGTGATCTTTGGTGACGTCAGCACGGTACAAGAATTCAATGTGGGTGGGTGGAATAAGAGGGATTGGTTTATTTTAGACCGTCATATTTTAATGAAGTGACGTGGCAAAATCTAAGCCGCAGATGTGAGGAATGTGAAGTGGAGGTGTCAAAATATGGATTTGGGAATCGGGTTCTACCAAACCTGCATGTTAACTGCTGGGCATGGGTTCTGAGTTCTGAATTTTCTCATTCTGCATGATGTTGGGCTGAGCCCAAATAACGTTTATACTTTATGCACATAGAATTTATTAGTTCTTAATGGATTATGCTTAGATAAATCAATAATAATAACCATTTTCAAAATCGTTTAAAATAGGCTCTAATAGAGACTTAAAGATGGCTTAAAAGGCCCATTACTTATATTTGGGTGACAGATAATAGTCGCATCTAATAACTGCAATCACCACACATATTCTCGGATAGTATATATATATATCAAAGAAAATGCGAGCTTCTAGCACCTAACAATAATTGTCCCTACCAATAATAATAACTCTTTAACATTTGTTTTCACTATTACTATAGCATTCTCATGTGTCATTAGACTCTAGATTTAGAGGTGATGATTTGTGTTTGAGTCATGTTGAGGCACGAGTATAAGACTATATGTCAACCATAATTCAATATATTTAATTAAACAGGCTAGACCTTCTAATCGTAATTTGTTAATTTCCTGTTAGATTCGTAAGTTGTGTTAAAAACTGTCAACCCTAAATGTAGGTTTGGGTTGTGTTGAAGCATAGGTATAATAAGATTATATAAATCATCTATAACACGACCAATTTAATTAAATAGTTCAAACTCCTAAAACTTAATTTGCTAATTTTGTGTTAAGTTTATGTCAAATTCATAGATTGTGTTAAAATCGCCAGTCCTGCCTAATTAGATTGGGAAAATGCATGCATAAGTGGAAATTTGTCATGGCCTCTAATAAAAGTAGTAGAACCATCTAACATCTCTCCTAACCATCCATTCACCACAATCTTCTCCAAATAGATCTAGAAATTCACTCCCAAGCCATCAAATCTAACACTATTTGTTTCACTTTCCATATTTAGGTAATTAAAACTCCCCCTCTTTGCCCTATATATTCAAATCCCTCATAAATTCTTTTGAAAAACAACAGGCTTTAGGGTTTCATATTTGATATACACTTAAATAAATCATTAAAACAACAAATAAAAAAATCAAACATGAATTCCAAAGCCTCTTGTCTCCTATCCTTTGCTCTCGAGTCTCTTCCTTCTCTTCTTCTCTGCCACCTCCGCCTTCAACATCACGAAGCTCCTCGGCCGCCACCCAAATTTAAGCTCCTTCAATGACTATCTCACCCAGACTCAAATCTCCCAACAAATCAACAGTCACAATACAACCACCGTTCTCGCCATCACTAGCATTTCTGGAAAACCCTTGGACACGATCAAGAAGATGTTGAGCGTCCACGTGGTGCTCGACTACATTGACGTCCAGAAGCTCACCATGCTGCCCAAAAAGACCACCATCCTCACCACCTTATTCCAATCCAGTGGCGCCGCCGCCAACCAAGAAGGGTTCTTGAACGTTTCGCTCGTCGATGAGGGTGAGATCGCTTTTGGGTCCGCCGTGAAGGGTTCCATTCTCACCGCCAAGCTTGTTTTGTGGGTGGCGGCTCAGCCGTATAACATCTCCGTGCTTCAAATTACAGCTCCTATAGTGCCTCTTAGTATCGATCAAGCGGCGTCGCTGCCTAAGGCTGCTAAATCGCCTGCCGCTGCGCCCAAGAAGTCGCCGGCAACGCCTCTGACTCAGGCGCCATCAAGCACACCGGCTGTCGAAGCTCCTACGCCATCTCAAGAAGTGGCCGCTGATGCCCCTGTAGTTCATTCAAGACAAGGGCTATACAGGTGAAAGAAGGTTTGGAGAAAACTGTTGCTGGTATCACAGTGCTGGTCAATCCTGATAAGGTATGCTTGTTGAATTTTATTAACTTTGCTGACAGTTTCAGTAGTTGGGTCGAGCTTGGCATTCTTTTATCAGTAAAGCCGCTAGATATCATGAGATAAGTATCAAATTAGATTCTTCCTCTTCTATCCTTTTGTCCAAAAAAAAAAGAGTTTTGGTTTCATGATATGGAAGCACCACTGCAAAGCCAATTCAACACTTTCATAGTACAATTGACCTGGTGAGTTTAATTAATGGGTTATGTGGAAGGGGGAAAAGGTTTAAGAATTCTTTAAACGATGAGACTACCATAATGTGTCTAGTCAATGCAGATTAGAGTCAAAAAACCTCATCACAACAACAATCATGAGTAACCCCTCTACAATTCCTAAGGATATTTCTTTTGTATAACGTTTTTTCCTTGAATTATTTTGATATATAATTGACTTTAGTTCATTATTCTAATGTGAATATTGAATTTTGGTGAATATATAGACATTGAAAGACAAAAACAACTGGATTGGCCAATACGTTACAAAATCATTAAAGGCGTTGCTCGAGGGATTATTTATCTTCATGAAGATTCTCGGCTTAGAATTATACATCGTGATCTTAAAGCTAGTAATGTTTTGTTAGATGAGGATATGAAACCAAAAGTTTTAGACTTTGGCATGACTAAAATTTTTGGAATTGACCAAACTCGAGAAAACACTCATAGGATTGCTGGCACATTGTAAGTAATTTTACGTGCATTACATTATTTATGTAACACAACATGTCTTGTGGCTGACATTTGTATATGAATGATGCTGCTTTGTAGTGGTTGCATGTCTCTAGAGTATGCTATGCATGAACAATTCCCTATAAAGTCAAATGTATATAGTTTTAGTGTCTTAATTCTTGAAATTATAAGTGGAAAGAATATCAGTGCTTTCAATCAATCATACGGTACTACTAAACACCTTTTGAGCCATGTGAGTAGTATGAACCAAATGTTCTAATTTTGTTTTTCTGTGGCTGACATTTGTATATGAATGATGCTGCTTTGTAGTGGTTGCATGTCTCTAGAGTATGCTATGCATGAACAATTCTCTATAAAGTCAGATGTATATAGTTTTAGTGTCCTAATTCTTGAAATTATAAGTGAAAAGAATATCAGTGCTTTCAATCAATCATACGGTACTACTAGACACCTTTTGAGCCATGTGAGTAGTATGAACCAAATGTTCTAATTTTATTTTTCTATGCTAATACAATCATATTCATCACATGATATTTATGTAATATTACTTAACCAATTGATGCAGGCTTGGAAACTTTGGAGGGATGGAACACCCTTGGATTTGGTGGATCCAACATTGGGAGACTCTTATTCGAGAGATGAAGTCATTAAATGTCTCCATATTGGCTTACTATCTAGACAGAATGATCCAGTTGATAGGCCAACAATAAAATCCATAGTTCTCATGCTAAACAGCTACTTAGTTCCTCTGCCATCACCTAAAGAAGTAAAGAACCAGCATATTTATTTAGAAGTGTAGGAGAGCAAAACATGCAATCAAATGAGACAAAGTCAGATGAATCTAGAAGCAAATCACTGCCCATGTCTGTCGATGAAGCATCATAGTAAGAGTTTAAGAGTCTTTCAGTTGTTTTGCAGTAGGAGTAAGTTGTAAGTCTATATAAGTACAGTTTATGAATATAATTGATAGAAAGAAGTTTATTTTCAAATATATATTTGAAGGAGGTTCAGGTTCACTTTAAGTAGCCTACCCAAATCTCTTAATAGTATGTAATTATTGGCTCCTATAAGACTATCTCCATGTTATCACCTCAAGATTCTTTATTTGTCTTAATGTTGTGGAATGAGGCAATTTTTTCCCCGAACATACCTTCCTTTCTCTTTGTTGGGTGGCAAACTATTACCATAATCCTTACTAACTAGTCATCCTGCAAAATAAAAACACCAAAGTTTTGATACTAATTTGTTGTGACGAAATAAATTTGAGAATCTCAAACAAACATAATAAAGTAATGTAGTTCGGTTTAATAAGCCTACATTTATAGGCGTTGATGACCAGAAGAAAATTCTATTAGATTTATTTAATGTAAATAAATAATTTATTTTGGGTATTTCAAATAATTATGAAATTTATTTTATATTGAAAAGTTTTATATTCATTTAATTGAAAGATTTTCTCTTTCAAGTCGATCCAAAATTTTGGAGGGAAAACCAAAATTTTGAAGTGTAGGAAAAAAAAGTTTGTCCCACATTGACTAGGTACAATTTGTTTATAAAAAATCCTCTTCAATTAACAATAAATTGAGTGAGTAAAAAAAAAAAAAAAGAAGAAGCTAGCGGGGGCAAAATCGCCAGTAACGATCATAGGCAAAGACACAATTTCTTCTTTCTCCTACAAATTTTATTGTGTGCCATTCTCCCCATAAAGCTATTCTAAAGCAACATAATTCATTGAACTATTGAGAGCCCCTACTATCAAGTTGTGACCCGCCTTAAAACTCGTTTTTAATGCTTCAAAACTCGTATAGAGGTAGAAGGTTAACCATTTAGGAATTTTATCACCCTTAAATCTAGTGTATTTTGGTCAAAGTTATTTTTATACACTTTTTATGTTTTTGCTTGTGTTAGTTATTGATTGGGGGCTATAAAAATAGGGTTTTAAGGCTCATCCTGATATAAGTTAATCTCTGGATAATTTTGTTAAATCTCTTAACATTTAAAAATGGGATAAAATAGGTTTTAAAGATATTGTTAGCAAGCCTTAGAGTCCTAATTTCTTTTTGGGGAAAAATATAAAATAGCCCCCTAAATTACCAGCCGTTTTCAATTTAGCCCCCTAATGTTTCAAAAGTGATAAAGTAGCCCTTCAAACTACCAAACTATTGCATTTTGGCCACTCCGTTAGTCAAAATCGTCTGTTTGGACGGAAATTCAAAATGACGTCGTTTTGTGGAGGGCTACTTTATCACTTTCTGAACATTAGGAGGCTAAAATGAAAACGGCTAGTAGTTTGAGGGATTTTTTTATATTTTTCCCAATTTTTTTTTTCTTCATAAAAGGGCATTGTAGTAACTTACCCATAACAAAACAACGTCGTTTTGCAGTTTCCATCCAAACCGACGGTTTTGACTAACGGAGTGGCCAAAATGCAATAATTTGGTAGTTTGGGGGGCTACTTTATCACTTTTGGAACATTAGGAGGCTAAATCGAAAACGGCTGGTAGTTTGTGGGGCTTTTTTATATTTTTCCCTTCTTTTTGCCTTCATATTTTCTCTACTATTTCATTTATATTTCCAACAACTTCACAATCCAAAGAAAAAAGTAGAAACAAATCATTCAAAACCCAAGACCTAAAATTCTCAAATGTCACTCTAATATGTTGAGTCAAAGTCTTCGTCTGTTGGTGCTCAAGTTGGAACAAGAAATAAAGTCGGCTGCAGCTTAGAAAACCGGATCCGGATCCGGATCCGGATCCCCTCCAATTGACGGAATAATTAGAGATTCTCTAATTGTCCATCTGGACCGTTCATTTTGATCCAACGCACTATAGAGTGGAACGTGTCCCACTATAAATTAAATAATAAAATATCATTTGATTTTTAAAAAGAAAATAATAATTAAAATAATTAAAAATTAAAATTTTTTATAAAATAATATAGGGTGGCCGGCCACTCCATCTGAGCCATGGGGGTGGCCGAAGTCACCCTCAAGGGCCGGTTGGGGGTGGCCGAAGCCACCCCCATGGCCACAAGGGGTGGTTCGGCCACCCCCTATGGCAAACCTAAAAAATTATTTTTTGGGATTGGCCCTAGGAGGTGGCTTCGGAAACCCCCAATTGGTCTTGGGAGATGGCCGACGCCACCCCCTATGGCCCGAAGGGTGGTTTAGCCACCACCTATGGCCATGGGGGTGAACTGGCTCTTGGAAAGCTAGTCCCATGGCTTAGATGGGGTGGCCGGCCACCCCATTTGGGTGGCTGGTCACACCATATTATTTTATAATTTTTATAATTTATTATTATTATTTTTTTATTTTCTTTTTAAAAATTAAATAATATTTTATTATTTAATTATAGTGGAACATGTGACATTCTGTAGAGCATTGAATCAAAATGAACGGTCTAGATGGACAATTGAAAAATCTCCAATTAACCCTTTAATGGGAGGGGATCCGGATCTAAGAAAACCAAATTAAAAAACGACCAAGACTGCTGGGCCCCACGGTAAGACTTGATTGATTCAACTCACACGGTCACACCCCGTATTCTGCTTTAATTTGCCGCTAGTCTTTGTTTAACCCATGAAAGCTGCACAAACCCCGGCACTCAAAGGCCTTTTTTGGCAAAAGACTTCACATATATTTTTTCTCATTATTCCCTTCTCATCATATTTCTTCTGTCTAACTAATATTTACGCATCCCCTTTTCCATATTGATTAGGAAAAAAAATTAAAATTTAATAACACACTAAGAAAAAGTTTGGTATGTGAATGACTATTTCAAATATTAAAGTATATTCAGATTGGACATGAATTTAGCTTAGATCTAATTTCAGTTTGTTTCAATTCCAACCGATCTAATTCAGTTGTACTACTTGGATTGAAAATTGCAGCTGCCTTGTCGAGCCAATCTGCGTGGGCCAATGAAGTCAGGTCTGTTTGGCAAACCCTTTCCTTCAACCCCACTTTTTTTTTTTTTTTTTTTTAATTAATTAATTTATTTTTTTATAACTGTTCACATTATTTTTTTCTCAAAAAATAATATCAAAACATTCTTACTTGTTTCACTTTTTATACTACATCATTCATTTTTTTTTTTTTTATTATTCAAATAAAAAAATAACTGCAAAATAAGACTTTTTAAATTTTCAATACAAAATTCAAAACTGTATATGCTCCATTAATCTATCACCCAAAAGGGTTTGCCAAAGGGACTCTTGGGCTCGAAAAATTTCAGAAAGAGAGCCCTTATAGTCCAAACCTTTTGCAAAACACCACTTTTGCAGCACCCAATCAACATGTGCCACATCATCAGTTAAAGAACATGGCAAAAAACCAAAAATGAGAACAAACACAGCAAATCAAAGTGAAAAAATACCAAAAAGAAAAAAACACAGCAAACCCAGTAGATCCACTGGCCTGGGCCTTGCCTGCCATTAGGCGGGTCATAGCGATGACCCGCCGTGACCCAACGAAATCCACCCCAAAACTCGATTCTAATGCCCAAAAACCCGTTTTTAATGCTCAAAACTCATTTCTAATGATCAAAACTTGTTTTTGGATTCAAATCTAAAACTTAAAAGTGAAAAGTTAACCCTTTAGGAATTTTATCACCCTAAAGGCCGAAAACCGGCTTCGGAGAAAGGTGACCCACGTTGTGGATGACTAGACCCACACCGTGAGTCTGGGGAGACCGATGACAGACCCACAGCGTGGGTCTCGCCATACCCACGCCGTGGGTCTGGCCAAGTTCACGAAGGGGCACAAGTATTTTCAGCTTTTCTTTTTTCTTTCTAATCTAGTGTATTTGGGCTTAGGTTATTTTGGTGCAATTTTTGAGCTTTTGCTTAGGTGTCAGCTGGGGATTGGGGGCTGTAAAACATGGGTTTTCAGGCTACTCTAACCAAAGTTAAACTCCTTCAGAAATTTGGTTGTTCCCTAGTTTTAGTGGTGAGGTATTTTCCAAAATTTAACTGAGACGAATTTTTTGGGTTGCTTGACTTTGCTTCTTGACTTGGGTCAAGTTAATCAGGCTCACCATGCTCATCGTATCTGATCGAGTATTGTAAAATGTTATGAGAAAAATTGATTCCAAGCTAGGTTGGTGATTATATACTGATCATGGGCTACAACCTCAGAATGACCCTTTTGTTCCTCTCCATGCTTATCAGCTTCCTTAGCCAAACCCCAACTGAAGCTGCTCCAATTGTTTACAACCATATCTGCACAAACACAACCACTTTAGCCACCAACAGCAACTACCAATCCAACCGCCTTCGCCTCCTCGCTTACCTCTCCTCCAAAGCCACCAGCGACTTGGAATTCTACAACGCCTCCGTCGGAAACTCTATCGACACCGTTTACGGCCTCTTCCTGTGCCGCTGTGACTTCCCTGTGGCAGATTGCCAAAATTGTGTCGCCGTGGCAACCAAAGAGATAGTCGGATACTACGCCGAGGAGAAAGTGGCGGTGGCTTGGTACTCGGAGTGCATGTTACGCTACTCTAACTTGTATATCTTCTCCACCATGGCCTCCGAACGTGCCTCTTCTATTTGGAGCACGGATACAGTTTCGAAGCCTAACCGGTTTGACGAGCTAGTGACGGCAACAATGAATGGTTTGGCAAGTTGCTTTTCGAATGTTGCGTCTGGAGCCAAGAAGTTTGGGACAAAAGAAGCGAATTTCGCAGCTTCACAAACACTATACACCCTTGTGCAGTGCACGCCGGACCTGTCGGGTTACGATTGCAATCAGTGTCTTCAGATAGCAATGAAGAATCTGTCAGGTTGCTGCGCAGGGCAAAGTAATGCTTTCGAGTTGCTATCTTTGGTATGATGTGCACCCGTTTTACTTGACGGTAAACACAACATCGGCGCCAACGCCAAACTCCAGCTATTGTTCCTCCACCACCTAGTTCTGGTAAAGTTTTTTATTTTTGTTTTTGTTTATCTTTTTATTTTATTTTTATTTTTTATAGAATAGTTATAGTTGATTCTGTCGTCCGCTCTTTTATTTATAATTTGAGGATGGCCCTAAGTATATATACCATAATGAAAGGGAATCTGTTTTTCATTTTCTGTCTTCAAGTTAAAAATATTAGGAGTAAGTTTATTGAATACCCCTGAATTTTCATTCGGTTTGACAAAGCCCATTCTAAACTTTAAAATCTCTCAATTTAGTCCCCTGAATTTTCAATTGCTCTCAATTTGAACCACTCCATCAAATTTAGCAGTTACAAATGCCAAAAAAGACCAAAATATCCATGATTTTCATTTTTTTTTTTTTTTAATAAAAATGTTTTGGAACTAAGGGTAAAGTTAGAATTTTATAAAAAAGTCAGGGGTATAAATGTCATTTAACGTTTAAAATCTGACAGAGGGATCCAAATTGAGTGTAATTGAAAGTTCAGGAAACTAAATTAAGAGATTTTGAAGTTTAGGAAAATTTGTCAAATCGGGTAGAAGTTAGGAGATCTTTAGTAAAGTTACTCCAAAATATTAACAAAAAAATAAGGGAAAATTTCACTTAGGACCCCTAAACTACCATACATTTTGATATGACTCTTCCAAATTTTGAAAACTCTCAATTTCACATCTAAACTTTCTATTTTGATGCAATTGATCTCATCTGACAATTTTTGCCACTAAAAAGACCAAATTACCTTTCAATTTTTTAATTTTTAATTTGAAATTAAGAGTAAATTTAGAATTTTGTAAAAATGATAGTGGTATAAAGGTCATTTTATCACTTTTAACGTCCAAAAATTAATGGAGGGGTGCATTGCATCAAATTGAAAGTTTAGGAGATGAAATTGACATTTTTTAAAATTTGGGAGGTATTCTCAAAATGAGTGGTAGTTTAGGGGTTTCAAATGAAGTTTCCTCAAAAACTAAATACAACACATTTTATATGCCTAGATACCTGAAGACGAGTTTTTCCGAAAAACTTTTGTAGGATTTCAAACTTGAAAATGATGTAGTTTCAACTAATTCCGGCGATGATTAATTGGAGCAATTGTCCATTCGGTGAAGAGGTTCTGATTGTTAATAGCTAAAATGGAAACCAAAGAGTACAACTTCAATCAACAAATTGTTGTAGCCTTGTGAGATAGCAAAATGTATCCCTGTAAGAGCAACCATGGATTCTCCCTTTTTACATAAGTGGAATGAAGTTTTTTGGTCAATGCTGAGATGATTTCACCCAATGAGTTGCTTAGGAGTGGCTGAAAAAGAAGCATTAGTAGCAACCATCAAAGTTAATCTTCAAAGAAACAATGAGAGAAGGTTGCCAAAACATCCTTAATGGGGATGTACAAAAATACCTTAGCATTCAATTTTGATAAAGTTACTTCGTATCATGCCAAACTTCTAAGATATAATTAATATTATACCAAAAAATGAAGAAAACATTGCTAGGATACTTTCTAATGGTCAAGAAATAGCAGTACAGATCGAGGTTATCAAAAAAGTCTGGACAAGGAGCAGGAGAATTTAAAAATGAGGTTGTAGTCGTTGCCAAACTTCAACATAGAAATCTTGTAAGGCTATTGGGATTTTGCTTGGAAAGAGAAGAGAAGATACTTGTCTACGAATTTGTGCAAAACAAAAGTCTCGACTACTTTCTATATGGTTTGTCACTTACAGGCATATATCTAATTTTTTTTGTATGTCATATAAAATTAGACATGAATTTTTCATTCAAGAAAGGCTCAATTAACAATTCGATTAACTATTAAAAAAATTCATTGGGTGTTGTAGAACTTAGAAGAGTAGAACAAAATAAATTTTATTTTCTTGATTAATTGAATTATTTTGATATATAATTGACTTTAGTTCATGATTATAACGTGACTATTGAATTTTGGTGTAAATATAGACGTTGAAAGACAAAAACAACTGGGTTGGCCAACACGTTACAAAATTATTAAAGAGGGTTCCTCAAGTAATTATTTATCTTCATGAAAACTCTCAGTAGGGCTGGGTATCGGTCATATCGGTCCAGTTAATGGGCTTACCAGTTACCGACCAATAAGCTATCGGTTAACCAAATCCTAACCGATTACCGACCGATAAGAAATTAATTATTTTGGAGGCCCAAATACGTTTTGTTGGGCTAAAGCCTAAAATAGCTTATTAAAAATTAGTTATTTTGGAGTATATTTTTGGCTAAAATAGCTTATTGAAGCTTTTTTTTTTTAATTTTTTTAATTTTTTTTTTATATATTGATCCACTACAATATAAAAAAAAAAAAAAATCAAATGAATAAATTGCCAAATGCATGTAATGCTTTAAAAGAGCCTTTTTTTTTTCTTCAATTAAGAAAATAAGCACAAATAGTCAAATAAGAGAGACTAAAAAATATAAGAGTTTTAGGTTTTAGCCTTTTAGCAAGTGCGGGCTTGCGGCGCTTTTGCTACGAGACCTTCTACTGCGTGCGAGTTTGGGAAATTGGGGAAAAGCCGGAAAACCCTTAGATATGTTTGAATAGCCTGTATTAGTGAAACCAAAACGACGTCGTTTTCGTTTCAATAATAAATATAAAATTATAAAAAATTAAAAATTAAAAAAACTTATTGGTCATATCGGTTTTTCGATAACAAATTATTAACTGACCGATAAGCTTATCGGTATAAAATTTTTAACCGATTACCGACCAATAACTATCAGTTACAGTTACTATCGATTCGGTTAATTTCGGTAATCGGTAACCGGTTAATCAACCCACCCCTAACTCTCGGTTCAGAATTATACATTGTGATCTTAAAGTTGGTAATGTTTTGTTAGATGAGGATATGAATCCAGAAGTTTCAGACCTTTTGTATGGCAAAGATTTTTGGAATTGATCAAACTCAAGGAAAGACTCGTAGGATTGCCGGCACATTGTAAGTAATGTTACGTGCATTACATTGTTTATGTAACACAAGTGAGCATGCATGTCTTATGGCTCACATTTTTGTATTAATGGTGCTGGTTTGTAGTGGTTACATGTCTCTAGAGTATGCCATGCATGGACAATTCTCTGTAAAGTCAAATGTATATAGCTTTGGTGTCTTAATTCTTGAGATTATAAGTGGAAAGAAGATCAATTCTTTTAATCAATCGGATGGTACCACTAGACACCTTTTGAGCCATGTGAGTAGTGTGAGCCAAATGTTCTAATTTTTTTTCCTATGCTGATACAATCATCATCACATTTGTGTTGGGGGAGACAAGTGATATTTTTGTAATATTACTTAACCAATTGACGCAGGCTTGGAAACTTTGGAGGGATGGAACGCCCTTGGATTTGATGGATCCGACATTGGGAGACTCTTACTCGAGAGATGAAGTCATTAAATGTCTCCATTTTGGCTTACTATCTATACAAAATGATCCAATTGATAGGCCAACAACAGAATCCATAGTTCTCATGCTAAACAGTTACTCGATTCCTCTGATGTCACCTAAAGAACCAGCATATTTATTTAGCAGTGTAGGAGAGCAAAACATGCAATCAAATGAGACAAAGTTGGACCAATCTGGAAGCAAATCATTGCCCATGTCTGTTGATGAAGCATCTATTACTGATGTATACCCTCGGTAGCATTATGGTGGTTGATGCCTAATCCGAAATGAAAATACAAAAAAAACAAGGTGCATCTCCCTCTATGCTTAGAACTTGATGCCCATTCGTAATTTTGTCTCTAGAGTATTTGAGTTATTAGTAGGTGTCTTTAATTGCAAGTTGTTTTACATTTGGACCACTCAAATTTGTGAAGGAGAAACGACGTAGTGGAAGACTAAAGTAATTAATCAAATAGCAACGTCTTTAATTCTGCAAGGAGAAGCTTCTTCGTCTTTTACTCAAAGATAAGCTCAAACCCGCAGGTTGAGAAAAGAACACAAACTCCACAGAGTTTTGAGAGAATTTCTCTGATTTTCTAATAATTAATTTAAGTCTCTGTTTTACATTACAAAGTAGCATATTTACCGAAGAGAAATACTTCTAGAGAAAGTAAGCCTAATCCTAGTAGCAATAGTAAACATAATCATAATAATAAGGAAAGGAAATAATTAAAGTAAATCTAATCCTATTATGGAAAGGAAATAAAATCCTAATCAAATAAAAATCTTCTACAAATTAATAAAATCCTAATAAAATAAATAAAATCTTAATATAAAATTGACAATCAACGGAAATAGTGACAATTTTTCCTTTTGCATTTCCATTGTCTGAGAACTGGTAAAATTTTGATCAAGCGGCCCTGCTGTGATATTATTTTTGATATTTTCCTTATTTTTGTTTTTACTGAAAATATAGGTAAATATCGTCCTACGTCAAGAAATGATTCACGTCAATATTTTTTTTCCATATTTTTCCGGTCTTAATCCTACAAATTCAATAGATCGACCATTAGATTTGTGAACTCATATAGATCCCATATAAATTTAATGGTGGATTCATTCATTCACTATAGAGATAGTCAAAAGATGGTTGAAAAATGAATGAATTATATCATTTTTCTTGGTGGGCCACACACAAATTTAATAGTGGATTCATCCATTCACTATTCTTAGATGAGTAAAAGATGTGATGGATAATGATGTTTATCCTTTGTCAAAATGATACGATGTGTAAAAGATATGTTGGTTGATCCAAGACATTCCTTGCCACTTGCTTATAGTTGTAGTGCTTACTGCAAGCACGATGCACTTGCAGTTAGGGCCGAACAAATTCACCGACTAACTGCTAACAGATTGACTTTCGACAGACACCGACCATGACCAACTAGATGACGGACGGGAGGCGGCATAATTTTTTTCTATTCCGAATTTTTCAGTACGGTAGGCGGAAGAGGTTTTTCTAACTGAACTGACTTCACAGACCGACTTTACAGACAAATTTTTCATTTTTCCACATACTGACATTACCGACCGACATTACCGAACTGACTTTATCGATTGCCATTCGGTGTCGATAAAAGAAATTGGTAGAATAAGTCGGTGAAATTTCTAACTTTTTTGAAAGGAAAAAAAAAAAAATTTCTACCAAAAACGACATTACCGATTGACGCTCAGCCCTGCTTGCAGTAGCCAGTAGTAGTGAAGAATCGAAGATTGCCTTCTAAGCAAAAAGTAAGATTGATTATTTCGGAAAAACAAAAACAAAAACAAAAAACAATTACTATAAAATATGAGAAATGTTAGGGATCTTTTTTATCCTTACAAAATTGATGTGCCTTTTAAAATTATCATTGAATTTGTGATGGATTACTATTGAATTTGATCTAATGGTAATCTTAAAAGTCACATCAACTTTGAAAAAATATCAAAAGAGAATAAAAATGCGGTTTCTAATATTATTCATAAAATAGTCCTTAACCTTTAATTCCCACATTCATAATAGATCGAACCCTGCTTTGGAGAGTAATTCTAAAGCTCACTCTTATGTCACTCCACATCATTTTTTGAGTGACACAAGAATAACTTTTAGTATTGCTTAGCTTCCATTTTCTTAATGAATGAACAAATAAAGTTCAGTCCAAACCCACGGACAAGTTGTGGGTGGGTCCAAGGTTATTTATTTATTTTTTATAAAAGGGGTATTGTGGACATTTTAACTAAAAAATGGATGAAATTAAAAAGGATTAAACATAGGATATCGACATTGCAAATTTTTAAACTTCGAATTACTTCACGAAGTATAAGTAAAGTTTCACCAATTTAATTTTAACCATGGAATGGATCTCTCCATTTCCCTTGAATGTAGAGGACCGTGATATTAATGGTCATATTATTCTATGCTTCATTTTCTTGTGAATTTAATATAGATTTTTTTTTTTTTTTTTTTTTTTTTTTCCACTTAAGTTTTAATTTGAAGTACAGATGATACCTGACTTATGGGTAAATACCGGTTTAGTACATCCATCACCATTCCGTCAATCAAACTAATGAACTGATGTGTTATAACCAAAAATGCCACGTGTCCTAACAAAAATAAAAAAATTATAAAACTAATTAAAAAAATTAAAAAAATCAAAACTTAAAAAAAAGAAAAAGACAAATATGGGGTGGTCGGCCACCCCCATTCTAGCCATTGAGGGTGGCTCTAGGGCCGGAATGGGGTGGCTGAAATTAGTTTGGTTGATGAAATGTGACGAAAGTATTAAATTGGTCTTTACCCATAAGTCAGGTACCATTTGTGATACGATTTAAAACCTATGTATGAAAAGATAAAAAAGTGAAAACCTAAGTACTAAAAAGTTATTAACCCTATAAAATCTCATAATCATTACATAATGTAAACTTAATAATCTAATCAATAGTTTAATAATATATAAAAGAAAAATGTATAATAAGTCCCTGAGTCAACCCTTCAAAATTTAAAAATCCTTAATTTTTATTTTATTTTATTTTTTCGAAAATTTACTTCTTGGGTCAATTGAAATGACAATAAAATCCCTACCGTCAAAATTTTTTAACAGCCGTTAGTCCTAATCAAAACGCACCGTTTCACCTCATTAAAATATTAATTTTTTTATTAATTTAATTTTAAAATTTAAATCTAAAAAAATTTAATCTTTTGTCAACTCACCGACAAGACTTGCCCCAACCCTGGCGAACACACCCCAGCTCTCTAATATCTCCGGCAACATCAATGGTGGTTTGGCGTCGATGGTGCCTTCTCCAGTTATTGAAGAACAATTGATTTCTCAGGTAGATTTCCAGTTGGTGACTTCTTGCCTTCAAATTGATTTCACAGGTTGAAGAACAAGAAAAAGAGAATTTTACTGCTCATTCTTGTTATTATATCTTGATGGTCTTTTATCTTTACAATTTCAGGGTCTCTACTGTGATTACCAAAGGGAGAAAACAAGACTGTTGTCGATCTGATCATTGCTCAAAGTTTTTGGTTTCTCGGTCTGTGTTTTGTTGGTAGAAGGATTTTCTGAATGGGTTTTGCTTAGTCATTTTTTTTTCTTTCTATTTTTGGTATATAGGATTTTTTCAGCTTGTCAGATGTCAACGTTTGGAGAATTTGGTTGTTTCCCTCAGAGCCAAGCTAACATTTGCCCAAGTAGAGAGAGAGTTGATCAGATCTTAGATTCTAACTTGAACAAAAGGGTCCGCAATTCGTACAGCAGAAGCAGAGCAGTCACTTGTAAAGGTAATGGAAAAAGCGTTTTCGGGCCAGATTAAGGTATAGATAGACCAACCATGGAATAGCCCCATAGCTATCCTTACAAATAAACAGAGGGCAAGGAGAATTACAGCAAGCATTAGAAAGGTTTAAAAAGATTCTACAGGCTTCAAAAGATTCCAACATGTTTAAGACGGCTAAAACACATTAGCAGAGGCATGCATAACATTGCTTCTTAAGATGTTGGATTCTCATACAAAGGACTCAGGAGCCCAATTTCAATAGCCTTCTCAGAAAGGGAATTACATCAAAATTGCACATCTAAAGAAGGGATTCTGGTAGATTGGTAGCGCCTGGTTTGATGGAATTGGGTTTTTTTTGGGGTTGTCAATACTGAGAAAATTTGAGTGTTTTTTACTTTGTTTGGTTTGGGGAAGACCTTTTTTGGCATTGGATTGTGCTCTGTAATGATGTATTGTTTTGAGGAAAAATTGGAGGTTTGTGATTACTCTAATCATTCAAATATGACAATGGAACTGTAGTAGTGCATTGTCGTTGTTAGGAGAGATCCATAGGAAGATGGCCTCCAGTTCCACAACCCCACTCTCCTCTTCTCTGCGAATTCACCAACTTCCTCTGTCACCTCACCACCACCACCTTCTTCCCCTGGTCCGTCGAATTCTTCAACTACTCCTACTCAGACTACTGACACCCCAGCGCCTTCGTCCCCTTCAACCCCTTCAACTCTAGCTCCTCAGTCTCCACCGGCAGTCCCTGCTGCTCCTCCTCCATCCCCGCCAGCTTCACCCCCACCGGTATTAACACCACCTCCAACCTCACCACAACCTTCTTCGCCAACTTCACCCCCACCATCAACTTCACCACCGCCATCGCCACCAGCATGACCCCCACCACTAGGAGGCTCTCCTCCGCAAGCATCCCTTACACCTCCGGTGACATCCCCACCTCCCCTTTGAGCCATTCCACCAACTGCATCTTTACCTCCTCCACCCAATGATCCAATACCGCCTTCCTCCAATCCAGATCTGGGAAATTTTTACGATATCTTTGGAATTATCTTTAATTTTAATTTTAATTTTTTAAAATTTAAATTTTAAAATTAAATTAATTAAAAATTAATATTTTAATGAGGTGAAACAGTGTATTTTGATTGGGACTAACGAATGTTAAAAAATTTTGACGCTAGGGATTTTAATGTCATTTCGATTGACCTAGGAAGTAAATTTTCGAAAAAAAAAAAAAAAAAACTTAATGATTTTTAAATTTTGAAGGGTTGACTCAGTGACTTATTATACATTTTTCCTAATATAAAATATCCTAATTATCACATAATGCAAATTTTTTTTTGACATGTCTATACAAGAAGGAGGAGGGGGGATTCGAACTAGTGACCCCCGCTTCATAAAATGTAATTCCCAACCGATTGAGTTATCCCTTGGGGACATATAATGCAAACTTATGTACAAACTATAAACCAAATTAAAGAAACTGAGAAACACACTCCCATCCATTAATCTTAGCAACCTCGATTCGTCTAGCTGTAAAAGAAAAGACAATATAATGAAATTGAAATGAAAAAAAAAAATAGAAAAATACGCAAAGATTATACAGACCATTAAAGCCCTAAGGAATTTCGCTCTTATACATTACAAAATACTCATATTTATAGGAAAAATGAGATAGGTATGTATGATAATTAAATATGATCACAATCAAATCAATAAAATCAAATCATTATCAATTACAATTAAATATCTTAAATCAAATCCCATAATATCCTCTAACATCGTTGTGTTAAATATTAATTATTTTTAAAGCTTAAATAGATAAGAAGTGATAAATTCAATTATATAATTAATAATTTTTCAATCCATTCACATATGAGTTCAAACTCTCACAACACGTAAAATATATAATTAAAATATAAGAAAGCACACAAAGTTAAGATTCGAACTCATGATCGATCTTTGTTTTATTCTAATATCACACTAAATGATCACCACTTGTCCAAAAAATTAAAATTTCATATTTAGAGCCTGTTTGGGGTTGCGTTTGAGAAATAGAGCTTTTAAGTCAAAAAGTATTTTTTGGCAAAAGCTTCATTTCTAAGCTTTTGTCAAAGTGCTTTTTGAACCCTTAAAAGCGCTTTTAATTTTTTTACCAAACGAATACTTTTTTCTTCAAACGGGCTTTTTAAGTGTTAAAAGCACTTTTAGACTCATCAAACACAATCTCAGCCCTTAACTAATATTTAACACAAAACAGCGGCAATAATCTCAAAGTTAAAAGCTGGCAAGTAGTCCAAAATGTAAAAGAAAAGGCCTAGCTCTTGAACAACTCCAACAAATTAAATTAATTGTGCCATTTGGCATTGCTGTCCATAAACGGTCAAGATGTGAGATCTTTGACTTATAAATACCCACCATTTCTAGTTCTTGAGACCAACAACACAATAAAGAGAATCAATGGCATCTTCCCAATATTTCTTCATCCTAGCAATTGTAGCAATTCTTGTCCCTTCAATTTTGGCCACAGAATTTGTGGTTGGTGATGACAAGGGTTGGACCATTAACTTTGACTACCAAGCTTGGTCTCAAGGAAAGGAGTTTCATGTCGGTGACACTCTTGGTAAATCAACTCTATAAACTTTTTGTACTTACCATATTTTTTATATAATTTTTTAGTTTTATTTGCCCATGTTTGTTTTCAAATCAATACTTTGTTAAAGTATTGATTAAATTTATATGTTCCTATCAGGTTAAACTTTTAGAATAAGTGGTGATTTAACATGATAACAAAGCCATAGGTCATGAGTTCGAATTTTGATTTCGTCATTTCACTCTAATTTAATTAAATATTTTAGGTGTTGTGTCTCACCTATTAGAAAAGAATTTGAGACCACATGTGAGGATGAACGTTCAAGTATTGATTATATCTCATCCGAGTAGAAAGTTTTTTCCTTTACAAAAAGTGGACAGGGAACCACTCCCATAGCATTACTCTAATTTTTGTAAAGGAAAATCATTTTCATTCGGATTTTGATACATAGCATTACTCAACTTTGAGGCTATCTTGTTTTTAAGGGGTTGTTAGTGGATCATTTTTGTTTCTTATTGAGTTTCCAAAAAAAATATTGTAAATGTATTTATTTTAAATTTGATTGATGATGGAAGAATTAACTTTTTGGTGCAGTTTTCAAGTATAAAGAGGGAGTTCATAATGTTCTTAAAGTCAATGGAACTGGCTTCCAACAATGTGTTGCACCATTGAGAACTGAGGCCCTGATTAGTGGAAATGATGTGATTACACTAGCAACCTTAGGAAGAAAATGGTATAATTGTGGTGTTGCCAAACATTGTGAGAATGGAAACCAAAAACTTGTCATAACAATGCTGCCTTAGATAGTATATCCAGCACCTTCTCCTGTTTCAGCAGCCAAGGAATGCGTTAAACCTATATATTATGAGTGGATGATGGTTGTTTTTGGTATCCTTGCCATGGTCATGGTTTAAAGTTAGATCAATAGTACTATAGTTAAAATTCTCCTTTCATGTTTGTGGAGAGTATTGAATTCATTAATTGTTTGCATTGTATTGGATCTAAATTTATTGATTTATAGTAGTATGTATGTTCTAAAATATAAACCATTTGTGCTCTATATTTGTACCAAATACAATGTTTGAGCATATTTGTTAAATTATCTTGCAAATAGCAGGTGGGGTTTAGGCAATTTAACATGATAAAGAGGGGGTGGAAATGGCCTTTAATAGTAGTTTTGGCATTTTATCAACTCAAACATAATTTGATTGTTTATAGGACAATAATGCTAATACCTACAAGTCTGTGCTTTTAGGCTTTATTTAAAAGATGAGGATCCGCTATAATTTTGCTGTCCAAATTTTAGAGGAGGCTAGAGAGCTCACCTGCTTTGAGCAACTTCGGGGAGTAATGCTAGAAATCATTCTTGTATTCCTCTTGTATCACTCTGAAAATGATATGGCTTCTAAAATCACTGTTGGGCTTGTGATTGATCATTATTGAATTTAATCAAATAGTGATTTTAAAAGCCACCTCATTCATAAAGTGACACAAGAGGGACACAAGAGTGACTTCCAAAATTACTCTAACCTCAAGTGTAGACTAGGATTCACTACTCAAAACAAGTGGACCCCACAACCTTCCTCTCTTGTACTATAGAAATTTCAATAAAATTTGAATAACCTAATTGTTCACCAGCATGAAGATAAACTTTGGCCACCTGCATGAAGATTCTAATCACATGCTAGCAAATTGGGAAGAGAGACTCGTTGTTAAATTACCAGTTATCCTAACAGTTTAAGTTGAAAATAAGATATAAATTTAATCACTTAATCATTGTGAAATATTTAATTAAAATGGAGGGTGATTTGACATAGTCAAGGTTCGATCACAGGACCTTTGTTCTGATACCATGTTAAATTACCAGTTATCTCAAAAGTTTAAGCTGATAGGAAGAGGTAAATTTAATCACTTAATCATTACTTCAACACTCGTTATTTATCCATCTCTTTTTTTAAATTCACCATTGAATGTGTATGCATGATTCATATGTAGATCCAATGGAGATGAATGAAAGATAGATGAGAGATCGATGAAAAAATAACATTTATCTTTGAAAAAAAAAAAAAAAATTGGCCACCTTGGATATTGATTGAAAGACCTTCTATGATCATATGAGTGGGGGGTTTTTCAATTATTAAATATTCAGTATTCATGACACATCCATCATGCGTTTAAAAGATAGTTCTTCTAATTTTCTACCACAAGCAACAAACAATGATCAAAACGACAATCCCATGGCCATGATGATCTCTGCTTTTTTAATATGGTAATACAAATTTTACCATCTCCAGAATATTATTAAAACTGCAAACTTTTAAGTTGTATGGAATTTCTTGTGCACTCGTTTGTTAAAACTGAATGGGATTGTTAGAAAAGAAATGGGATAGGTGTCAATTTTTATTTATCTATTTATTTATATTTATTATTATTATTTTTTAATGTCCACACAAGAGAATGGAAATGAGAGGGTGATTTGATCTAGTAGCTTCCACTTCATGAGACACGATCTTCAACATTTTTTTTTTTTTAAAAAAAGGATAAAAAAATATTTTGGTAATTTTGACACCCCTATGTTAGGATTTACATATTGTGGCTTGTAACATACATAGATTATTTTCTAAGAGAATTTAGCATGATGGATGGCATATGGAGACTATAGAGGAAACTTGCATTAACAATCACTTCACTTGGAAGCATGACATATTTCAATAATTATACAGTACATGTTAGACAAGAATATATATATATATATATATATATATATATATATATATATATATATCTTACAACTACTCAAATTGAAACTTTTGAGATCTCGTCACAAAAGAGTAAAAAGAATAGTCATTTTCCTCTGTAGCAAGCTTTTTGAGCTTTTTCTCTTTCATCAAAGTTTGTGAATCATCAATCATATTTGGAGATCTCATTTTTCTCTTAAAGGAGCATCTGTTTTCTATATTGTTATTGTCATCCTCATCATCACTGACAACAATGGCATGATTCGCAGCTTTTCCATCAACAACCCTTTCATATACTAGATAGACCCCTATTTTCTTCACAATGATTTCAGGCCCCCAATCTACAAGAACCTCTACTTCATCACCATCCTCAAAATCATTGGTAAGAATAATATTGCGTAGCAATAGGTGATCTCCAAGAGGGAATGGGCCACCGGTTGTTGCTGCCAAATTAGTTAGAATAGTATTCTTGGTATGGTTGATAAATGACATGCTACCTTTATATGAAGATAATACTTGAACGCGAGATGCATAGACAACACATACACCAAACTCTTTCAACAAGAGATCAACAGTAGGTACTTTAAAATGTACCGAGGGTCCCTCACACTGATACGTGAACCAATCGGGGATGTGATTGCCGGGGAGGAAAATGCCAAACACGCTACCAACTCCACGCATAACCCATTCCTGTTACATCAGCAGAGGATGATGTGTGTTAAATTATTAATTAAGTGATACGAGATAATATGATATCAAAACAGAGGTCCTAAGTTGAAATCCTACTCCACGCATTATTCTATTTTAGTTAAAAATTAAATTAGGGGAAACTTCACTTTTGGTCCCTGAATTACAACGCGTTTTGGCAAGCTCCCCCAAACTTTAAAACCTCTCAATTTCACTCCTCAAACTTTCAATTTGATGCAATTTACCCCATCCGTCAATTTTTGCCGTTAAAACCCTTTAAAAGACAAAATTACCCTTCAATTTCTTTTTATTAAAAAATTTTGAAAAAAAAAGGGTTCATAAGGTGGCCCGTGATTTTTTCTTTTATAATAATTTTTTTTAAAAAAATTAATTTTGAAATTAAGGATCAATTTGAAATTTTATAAAAAAGTCAGGGGTATAAATGTCATTGTCTCTCTTTTAACGTTTAAAATCTGACGGAGGGGTTCAAATTGAAAGATTTTGAAGTTTAGGGAGCTTATCAAAAAGTGCTGTAATTCAGGGGGCTAAAGTGACGTTTCCCCTAAAAATTAAGAGAGACATAGAGAGAGAAACACGTACCTGTAGGATGCTTTGCTTAAAAGTATGTGTTAGATTCATGCACCCTTCCATGCCAACAGACACAATAGGATTTGACCGCTTATCCAGACCTGGAATTTCGACTAATTTGTGACAGTTAGTAAGGTACAATCCATTCATATTTGAGAGCTTTGATAGATTCGGCATTCTTTCCAGTGCAGTGCAGTGTCTTGCATCTAAAAAAATCAAACTTGTTGGTAAATTCGGAA
The DNA here is from genome assembly GCF_965113065.1 of Corylus avellana. Taxonomy (NCBI): domain Eukaryota; kingdom Viridiplantae; phylum Streptophyta; class Magnoliopsida; order Fagales; family Betulaceae; genus Corylus; species Corylus avellana. The sequence continues at coordinate 5,494,844 of NC_142498.1, forward strand.
TTGATTTAAGCTTTCTACAGCGATCCAATCTGAGATCTTGAAGCTTTGAAAGACCACCTAGGCTTGTTGATAGACTTTCAAAACTATTGCATCTTAAATCTAAAATTTTAAGAGAACATAAATTCCAAAGATCTGTAGGAATTCCGTCATCCGATAAATTACAGTCCCAGAGACATAAGTGTGTTAGTGAGTTCAAGCCTTGTAGTGCAGCAGGCAGTAGATTGACTGACTTAGGACTTTTCCTTGGTGATATCCAAGACCAAAAGAGTGATGGCAATGACTTAGATGGTGATCCTTTACACCCACATAGAGATAAATATTTGAGATTCTTCAGTTGCACTATACTAAAAGGCACTTGTCTTATAGCAGTTTTGTCTGCAAGAAGAGTTGTCAATGATTCCATCTCCCCCAAGTTGTCAGCCAGATTTTGCATTTCAGAACACCCAGAAAGAATGAGAGTTTCTAGAGACTTCAACTTATACAAACTCCTTGGCAAACTTTTAAGGTATTTGCAATCTTTCAAATTCACCAAAACAAGATTACTAAGATCTCCAATGGAGTGGTGAACCTCAAGCAAACTCGTACAATCTTCAAGTATTAATTGCTCTAGATTTGGGAGTTTTGAAAAGTCAGGGGTCTGGCTTAGATAATGAGAGTGACTGAGATTTAGAATTTCCATCTTCTCAAGCAACTGCTAAACCAATGAAAAAGGAAGGAAAGCGTAATATTAGAGCCTAGAACATAATTATAATAATAATCAATAAATAAATAAATAAATCATTGATTATTTTACCTTGGGACTTTCCCAAACTTTTTTGAGATTGCTATATTGCAAGTCAATCACAACTAAGTTTCTTGGATAAAAGTCATTTGGAATAAACTTTTGAGGGAATCCATGCCAACAGAGCCACCTTAATTCTTTGGAAAGATATTTATAGTCTCCAGTGAGTCGTACGTGATCAAGTTGGAGTAATCTTAGTCTCTGCATCTTAATAAGTGCTTCTGAATTGAAATTCATCTTACTTAGACTTGTCAATTCTAAAAGAAGTCCTTCAACTGCATTTGTTCCCTATAAAAACACAAGAATTGCATGAGACAAGTGATTATCCAAACTTATCACATAATCTTTCTTATTAATCATTTCATTTATTATGCTTTGCTTAATATAATGTAATCATGTTTGCAACTACAAAAACAATAGAATGATGTTAGGAAAGAAAAAAAAAATGTTCCAATTTTCAAATAAGAAATATATGGATTACACTTTCAAGGCATATGATCAGTGTGAATTAGTCCACATTTGCTTCCCGAATAACATATATCTTAGAAAAAAAAAATGCATTGTTTTTCTTTCAATGTTTTCAATGGAGAAAGTTCTTATTACCTCGTGCTTTGTCAATATATCATATGCATCCTCATGCAGCCATAATCTACTCCATTTCCCAGGTTCGTTGGGGTGCTTTTCACGAACGATTTCTCTTCCCATGTCTCGCAACAAATCATGCATTGTAAACTCGTTTGTCTCACTAACTTTAAGAAGACACCGCTGAATGAGGACACTAATTCCAATCTTTGCAAAAAGACCACAGCCATCCAATATTTTTACAACATAGTCTATATCCTTTCCTATGAAGAAACATGATATGTCAAGGAATATATCCTTTTCAGTATTGTCGCTTAGTCCATCAAAACTTAATCTAAGTTTATTTTGAATTTGCTCATGAGGAATCCTCTTCAATTTATCAAATGCACTTCTCCATTCTAGCATGCTCCTAGAAAAAAGGAATGAGCCCAAAACTTCAAGTGCTAGTGGCAACTGGCAACCCTCCACAGTAAGCAACGACACTTCTTGATAAATCAGTATAATCTTCACTAGGATAACTATTCCTAAAGGCATGCCAACTAAAGAGCTCAAGAGAGTCAATGTCATTCATTGCTGTAACTCTATATACACTATCCACTTCTAGCTCCTTTAGCAAATGCTCATCTCTCGTTGTTATAATAATTCTACTTCCCAAACCTAACCAGTCACGCCAACATATGGCATTCAGTTGCTTCATTTGGTCTACATCATCAAGTATCACAAGTATTGCTTTATTACAAAGTCTTTTTTTAATCATATTGATTCCTCTATCAACACTACTTATCTTTATCTTGCTTGTCTTCAATATGTCAAAAAGAAGTTGTTCTTGGAGATGAACCTGACCCCTAGGTTCCTTGGAAGTTTCCCTAACATTTGCAAGATAACTTTTACCTTCAAGTCCATGAAAAAATTGGTTATAAATGGCTTTAGCAATGGTTGTTTTGCCAATTCCGCCCATTCCCAAGATTCCTACCATGCGAATATCGTTAGCTCCAACATTTAACCCAAAAGTTATGTCTTGAACATGAGAATCTACTCCAATTGGGTAAAGTGCTATAAACAAGTGTGTGTTGTTCAGTTCTCTTGAAATCTCTTCAACAATTTTCCTAATAAACTTTGCTTCATGCCTGAAAATTATTTTAAGAAGAAGAGTCACATTATACAAGAGAGAATCGAAATATAAGTTTCATATACATGAATATGTAAAAACTTAGAACATATTAGTTTTGGCCATTATCCTTAACTCATTAGCATTCACCATACTAATGGGTCAAAGTTTGAAGAAACTAAATTTTTATACCATAGAATTATATTAACCCAAAATCCAATAGACTCAAAACCTCTCTCACACGGACAAAAAAAATTACCCTTGCTTTTAATTCCATGACAAAGAATAGTGTTTTGTTCTAAGCAACACTCTTTTCAAGCCTATAGTGCAGCTGACAAAGTAAGATTTTTGGGGAAAATATACTTCACTCCTTTGAACTATCGACCCATTTGCACTTTTAACCCCAATGTTTAACACTTTACCCCCCCCCCCCCTAAACTTCCAAATTGTTGCAATTCGACCATTTTGACTTCTTCCAAATTGTTACAATTCGACCATTTTAACTTTTTTTTTTCCTTCCAAAATGCCCCCATCCCAAGTTAAAAAATTAAAAATTAAGGGGTAGTCGGTCTAGGGTGGTCGAAGCCACCCCCAGGCCCAACTGGGGTGGCCGGCCACCCCTTAATTTTTTTTTTTTTTTTTTTTTTTTTTTTTTTTTTTAAAGTTGGGATTGCGGCATTTTGGGGGAAAAAAAAGTCAGAATGGTCGAATTGCAATAATTTGGAAGTTTGGAGAGGTAAAGTATCACTTTTTAAACATTGGGGTTAAAAATGCAAATAAGTGGATAGTTCAAAGGGGTAAAATGTATTTTTCCCAAGATTTTTTGTGTCGTAATTGCAAAGGATTTTCTTCTTTTTCTCTAGTTATTTCCACTCTTTTTGTCTCAAAAACTATAAGTCTATAAGGTGGCTTATATGTATGCAAAAGGTAGGTCAAAATAAACCAGGTCAACTAGGCCTTTTTTCCCGCATGATTTGTTGGAATATCAAATCACATCAATAAATTTTCACCATGATTTGAATTCTATCAAAGCCTCTAAAGGCAATAACAAACTACAACTATCAGTCAAGTTGAAGTAATACTTGAGATGAGCACAAGAGTTGGCTTAGTCATAACACTATATTACGTTGTCAGTAATTTTGGCCACAACTTTCTTAACTAACTCATCCTCTTGTAGACTTAGGGTGCGTTTGGGAGTGCGATTTCAAAAAAATAATCTGCGATTTTAAACCAAATCGCAATTTTAGGGTGTTTGGGATTGCGATTTTAAAAACGCAAATTTTAAAATCGCAAAAAAATCTGCGATTTCCATAAGCTGATTAGAGGGTGCTTATTTGAAAAAGTGCGAATTTAAAACAAAATCGCGATTTCTAAAAAAAAGATATTTTGTGCAATAGTTACCTTTTTTTTAGCGGGAATGAAAAAAATACCAATAATACCCACCTAAAATATATTAAAACCCTTTTTTCTCTTTTTTTTTTCTTCCTCTGTCTCGTTCATCCTTTCTCCGTCCAGTAGCAGTGTGCGTCGCTGTTGTTCATCTCTCCGCCTCTCTACCAGGTAATAATCTCACCTTAATATTTTCTTCCTCTCTATATAACTTCTTTACTTTTGTAAAACTTTCCACTGTTTATATATGTGGTTTGTATGATTACTGTGCCTTTTTATATATGTGTTGCATTCTCTTCTCTATTTTTCCCACCAAACAAACAGAGATGGAGCAAATAATTCTGTCAAAATTCACATACAACACACATCCCACAAAAAAGAAAAAAGAAAAAAAAGGGTATTGCCAGTTTGTGATATATATATATATACCGTCTATTTTTTCTATGTATAAATGGAGGGACCTCTCTCTCCATCTCTCAGTGTTACACGCATCCCACAAAAAAAAAGAAAAGGGTATTGCCAGTTTGTGATATGCAAATAATTCTGTCAAAATTCACATACAACACACATCCCACAAAAAAATAAAAAAAAATAAAAAATATATGGGTATTGCTAGTTTGTGATATTGGGTATTGCCCGTTTGTGATATATATAACACGCATCCCACCAAAAAAAAAATGGGTATTGCCAGTTTGTGATATATATATATATACCGTCTACTTTTTCTATGTATAAATGGAGGGACCTCTCTCTCCATCTCTCAGGTGTTACACACATCCCACAAAAAAAAAAAAAAAAAAGGGTATTGCCAGTTTGTGATATATATACCGTCTATTTTTTCTATGTATAAATGGAGGGACCTCTCTCTCCATCTCTCGGTGTTATTATATATATATATATATATATATATATATATAATGGGTAATAAACAGTGATATTTTGTGATTTTTTTTATTTTAATTTTTTTATTGTGCAGTGCACATAGAGACCGGAGTATTTTTCTGGATTATTGTGCAGTGCACAGTGATCCGTTACTGTGCATTGCACAGTAACAATTTTAAATAATGACTTTTTAATTTTTTTTTTAGTGCTGTTTCGTTTCAATGTTGGCATCAACTCCACATGTCCATATATGAAATATAGTGAAGGATAAATTCAAACATTATTTATATATTAAAGAAACATGTGGCACCGTATAAGCTAAAAAATGACAAAAGTAAAGACTAAAATAAAGCTTTAATGGTTTATATATAGTTGAATGCTATACTTTTATGTTAATAATTCTTTTGGCTTTTATTGGTATATGAGATGGTTAATATATTAGTGTCTTACTAGATTTCTAAAATTATAATTTTGTAGATGGATAAACAAAATACGATATCCAATCCTAAACCTGAATCAAAACAAAGTAACTCAGATGCTAGAGCTCTTTGGACATCACAATTTACTACAATCTTTTGTGAACTCTGTGTGGATGAGGTGTTTCAAGGTAATCGACCAAATACCCACTTTACAAAACATGGGATAGAGGAGAGGTTTAACTATGTTCACTCATCACTTAGAAGTGTTATAGAGCGAACTTTTGGTGTGTGGAAGAATAGGTGGCATATTTTAAGGCAAATGCCATCTTATGATATTAACGACCAAATGCTCATTGTGGTTGCTACCGCGGTCCTTCATAATTTTATTAGAATACATGACAGAAAGGATAAGGGGTTTAAGTGGGATAAAGATAACTTCGATAATGATGATGATGATGATGATGTAAGGAGTAACAGTCAGGAAAACATTGACAATATACATGACGAGGAGATGAAAGTGGTTCGTGACAATATAGCCCGATCCGTTTGTGGGTTGTAAACAGTGCTTTGTTATTTATGTTTTAGGCTAATTTTTAATGTCCTTTAAGTTTTTTTTGGTGATTTATCAAGTACTAATTTAAATTATTGGTGAATTATGTAACAGTTAAATTTGATAAACATTATTAGTTTAATTTGATGGATTGTTCTTGTATTTTTTATTATATGTCTGTTTGGAATATGTTTCAAGAAAAAAAAAATACAAAAACAAAAAAGCATGTAGAAACAAGTAATATAGCAATATATAATTGCCTAAGTAGAAAACTCAAAGTTAATGTCAAATTATAAGTCATACTTTTGTTTGCATAGGTGTTAAAAATGGAGGCTTATAGACAATGTTAGTTATTTTATTGTTATAAAGAAATGTCCTTATTGGTAATTTGGTCATGAAACCGCAATTATATGCTAATGTTATCCAAACACTCATTTGATAAAAAAAGTACTTTTTAGCATGTTTTACCAAACACCTGTGCGATTTTAAAAAGTAGCGATTTTAAAAACGCAATTTTTAAAAACGCAATTTTTAAAATCGCACTTATTGAAATCGCACTCCCAAACGGGCCCTTATTTACTCTCTACAACCTTCTTTTATTTGGGCAATTCTCAAGTTATATATATATATATATATATAGGAAACTTCACTTTGGACCCCCTCCGTCAATTTTTGCCGTTAAAACTCTTAAAAAGATAAAATTACCCATCAATTTTCTTTTTATGAAAAAAAAAATGAAAAAAATTGAAGAATAAAAAAAAAAAAGGTTACAAGGTGGCCCAACAACCATGGGTCACCTTGTGATTTTTTTTAATAATTTTTTTTTGGGGAAACTTCAGAAAACCCCCCTGAACTTCCAGCGATATTGACAAACCCTCCCTGAATTTCCAAAACTCTCACTTAGGCCCCCTGAACTTCTGTTTTCTCTCACTTTGGACCCTTTTAACGTTAAAGTCAAATAATTTGACTTTTTATACCCATTTTACCCTACCCCAAAACTATGTCGTTTTGTGTCATAAAACTATAACATCTACCTAGCCCAAAACAACGTCGTTTTAGGTATTAACTTTTTTTTTTTTTTTTTTTTTTTTTTTAAGAAAAGGAAAATTAATTAATTAATTTAAAAAAAAAAAGAAGAGGAAATCGGGGGTGGCTGGAGCCACCCCCTGGCCGATCTGGGGGTGGTTCATGGCCAAGGGGATGGTCCGGCCACCCCCTTGGCCCAAAAAAAAAAAAAAAGGGGGGGGCGGGGATCGACTGGTATGGGGTGGCCGAAACCACTCCCTGCCCCGGGGGTGGTCCGGTCACCCCCAAATGCACCCAATCCCCCCCCCCCCCCCCCCGGTTTTTTTTTTTTTTTTTTTTTTTTTGGCCTTTTGGGGGTGGCCGGACCACCCTTTGGCCAAGGGCCACCCCCTTGGCCAAAAATGGGGTAGTCCGGCCACCCCATTTTGGCCAAGGGCCACCCCCGATTTCCTCTTTCTTTTTTTTTTTCATCTTTTTTTGTTTTAAAAAAAAAAAAAATTAATCTTAATTTTAATTTTATTTAAAGATTCTGCTCAAAACGACGTCGTTTTGGGTTGGGTGGTGATGTAGTTTTGAAGCCCAAAGCGGTGTAGTTTTGGAATCCAAAAGGACGTAGTTTTGGTTGAGGATAAAACAGCGTAGTTTTGGTTGAGGGTAAAATGGGTATAAAAAGTTAAAAGGGTCTAAAGTGAGAGAAAACGGAAGTTCAGGGAGTCTAAGTGAGAGTTTTGGAAATTCAGGGGGGTTTGTCAAAATCGCTGGAAGTTCAGGGGGGCTTTTTGAAGTTTCTCTTTTTTAAAAAAAAAAAAAAAATTTTAATTTGAAATTAAGGATAAATTTAAAATTTTATAAAAAAGTCAGGGGTATAAACATCATTGTCTAACTTTTAATGTTTAAAATCTAACGGAGGGGTCCAAAGTGATAGAAATTGAAAGTCCAGGGGTCTAAAATGAGAGGTTTTGAAGTTGAAGGGGGCATGTCAAAAGGGGTGATAGTTTAGGGGTCCAAAGTGAAGTTTTCCCTTATTTTTTTTTATATATAAAATTATGCCTTAAAAAATCGATTTAGCCTTTAAAAAAAATAGGTTCACGCCACATATCGGAATTCTAGACTACCTCTAAAGAGTGATTCGGCTTATATATATATATATATATATATATATATATGATTATTGTTTTTAGCAATGAAATAAAAAAAAAAAAAAAAATTTGATAGAATATAAAGTAAAATAAAATAAAAACAAGAAAAGTATGAGAAAAATGAGAAAGAGATAAGCAAAGAGTTTTGAGGTGGTTCCACCCTTATGACTATACTTTGACTATGTTAGATTTGTTTTATTTTTTATTTTATTTTTAATAAAGCAAATGTTCATATTATAATATATGTATATATAGAAAACATATTGCAATGTGATACTATAAATGTACTAAAATATAGTAGGTGAAAGACAAAACTATTGCTTATGCGAACTTACCCGTCTGCAGTTTTTCTTAGATCCCACCCTGACAAATTAGCAGCCTCGCACAAAGCTCTTCTCCACTTGAAAACTTTGTCCACATCCAACAAGTAATGCTCTTCATGTTTCGCGAATGCTTCTGCAAAACTACTCGTTTGGTTTCTCACATCAGAGGGCTCAACATCATAGAAAATAGGAAGAACCAGTTGCTTCAAAGTTCTTCGACACTCCATAATTTCCACAAGTTCCTCCATGCACCACCTAGAAGCCGCATAGTTCCTTGAGAAAACAATGATAGAGATTTTGGATCCTTGGATTGCCCGTATTAGTTCAGATGCAAGGTATTGTCCTCTTCGGAGCTCATTGTCATCTTTAAAGAAATTGATTCCAGCATCTCTCAAAGCAAAGTAGAGGTGGTCGGTGAAGTTTTTACGTGTGTCTTTGCCTCTGAAACACAAGAAAACATCATAGATCCAGTTGGAACGAGGGAAAGAAGACGAAGAGAAGATGGCTTCAGGAGATCTCCATGTTCTGATAGCCATGGCTCAACTCCCAAAGACTTGATTTATCCTGATAATTTATTTGAAGTAAAATGAATAAAAGTGTTTGGAAGGATAAAAGGGTGGAAACCCAAGAGGAAAACAAAGAGAAATAGTTAAAGAAAGATGAATGGACTTCGTCCTCCATCCCCTTAACTATCTATAGATAGGCATTCCCTTAAATAGTTAAATATGGTGTGGGAATAACCACAGCTGTTAAGATATGATCATCCCCTAAAGCATCACCATTATTGATCCAATCTCAACACGGGAACAACTTCTTGTTTCGTTGTTCCCGTGTTCAAATTGGAACAATAAATTACACTAATAATGGTTGATTTGGACTCACAGGTCAAAGTCATACAAAAACTTCAATTCTCTTACATTTCTTCTAAGCAATTTGAATTCAAAGATAATAAGAAAGTCATAAATTTGTTCACGTGTTAGACATTAGAGAAAAGAAAAGCACTTTCAATTCCTTTATTGCATTTTTTCAAAGCACACATATATAAATCCTTTCTTATAAGAAAGTCATATGATTAGAAAGTCATAAATTTGTTCAAGTGTTAGACATTAGAGAAAAGACAAGCACTTTCAATTCCTTTATTGCATTTTTTCAAAGCACACATATATAAATCCTTTCTTACAAGAAAGTCATGTGATTAGAAAGTCATAAATTTGTTCACGTGTTAGACATTAGAGAAAAGAAAAGCACTTTCAATTCCTTTATTGCATTTTTTCAAAGCACACATATATAAATCCTTTCTTATAAGAACGTCATGTAAAGTCATAAATTTGTTCACGTGCTAGACATTAGAGAAAAGACAAGTACTTTCAATTCCTTTATTGCATTTTTTCAAAGCACACATATATAAATCCTTTCTTATAAGAAAGTCATGTGATTGGACACTCACACAGGGCCGGCCCAACAGCTAGGCGAGTTAGGCCGGCGCCTAGAGCCTCAGATTTCTAAGGCCCAAAAAAAATTTTAGGCCCAAAATATTTTTTAATAAAGCTAAAAAAAAAAAAAAAATTGCATAAAGGCCATCAACATGCTTTAAGAAAAATATTATTATTTGTTTATAATATCAAGGCCTCAACATGCTTTTTTGAGGCCTTCAACATGCTTTAAAAAAACACAATATTATTTTTTTTATAATATGGAGGCCTTTTGCACAACGACCATGAGGCCCTCAACAGTCAACATGTTTCTTAAAAAATAATATTATTTGTTTATAATATTGAAGCTCTCTATAAAATAAGAACGAAAAAAAAAAATCTGAGAATCCCACAGACTTGTCTGTTGTGATTATTTTGCAAAAATCCAGCCCATCACAAAAGTTTAAAATGTTCAACTTTTCACATTTCAAAAAGGTTAAAATAGTTATTTTGCAATCTACGAAAATGCTGAAAGACAAAAATAAGCCTGCTTAATTTTGTTTTTTTGGTTTTTTTTTTTTTTTCTTTTTAAAAAAAACCTTTGTCACTTAAAGGAATAATTTATTTAATTTTCGTCTAACTTAAACAAACTGACACCAAATTTTATAATAAGATTCGAGTTATAATGATTTAAAGTTTAACCATGATCTTAAATATTCTTACGTGGATTTTCAATATTTATATATCAAGACAAACGAGAATCCTTACAAGAATGGCCAAAGAGTAATTGGTGGAGAGTAATGCTGCATATTATATTTCAACTCATATGTATTTTATTGGGCTAATGTACGTAGCAGTGCCCATCAACGTTATCAACTCAGTGAAATGAGACTCTAGTATGTATGATTGATATTCGAATGATTGTGAAAAATGAATGCTGGCATTACAGAAAGGCCATAACCAATAACCAATTAAGTGATTCCTCTATCTCCTACATTTTCTTTGCAACCAAACTTAAAGACATCATGCGTGTCTCTCTTTTGTGAGTTGGCCTGATTGTGATGTTTAATGTGGTCATTTTCATGGTTGATTCATGGTTCAAATTGGTCGTGGTAGGAAAATCAAAATTAGAGGTAGAAATTAGTGCAAACTTGTGTATCAGGAGCCAAGATTGACTTCAAATAGCCAAGACGTGGTGGAGCCAGGATGTCTATTCAGGGGGCAAATTTTTTTTGATGAATACAAAAATAACGTTGAACAAAAAATAATTAAGAGTATTTAAAAAAATATAAAAATTTAATTGGAGCTCAATAGAATCGTTGTTTTTCTCTATAATCTCAGATAGCTACAATTATATATTTTATACCATTAAAATAATAAAATATGCAACAAATATATATATTCATAAATAATTAAATACAAAAACAATTATCAAGAATAGCAATATAAATATTAAAAAATTAATTTAAAAGAACAATCTAAATTTAAATATAAAAATTTAATTACATAACTCAATTTTTATAAGAAAAAGTTGAATGGCCCCATTTGAAGACTTGAATGCTTGAAGTTTAAAAGGAACAAATTTACTGGAACTCTTAAGCAGAAGATGCCAATTGTTGAATGGAGAAATGAATACTAGAGAACTTTGAAGTCTTTAAGAAAATAAGATGTATATCTCATTTTGAAAATATAACACACATAATAGAAAACAAACTCAAAGCAAGGGAACAGGGAGATTTGACAATTACCTTTTGGATTTGATTGGCACATGGCTCTAAAATTGGTGTCTCACGTGAGGTGAAAGTGTGTCTTTGACTTGTGTTAGTTGTGTGTTAAAAGTGTAAACATTTACTCAGCATTTTAACTTAACAAAAAATACATTTTATTTATTTTTATGCTCAGAAATTGAGATGTGATAAATTAGCTAATTTTTTTTGTTATTTGTTATTTATTTTAGAGCTGCTATTAATTAAATGTAATGTACTTTTTTTTCTTTTTTTTTTGAACTTTGAATGTAATGTGTTGTATTTTGCTTGATTTTTTTTTTAAAAAAATTTCTGACCTGTATTTTGTCTTGTTTTGAACAAAATGTGATGGAAAGCTTGATTTTTTTATTTGATTTTTATGCTTCTGTCCGTGCCTTGTATTGTTTTATTTGAGAAAAAAAAAAATTGTGTTTTTCTTCATTATTTCACAGTAAAATCAGAACTTCTTCTATCCGTCAAAAAAATAGTGGAAACAAATAAACAGCTAGTCAGCCAGCATGAAATTTTATTTAGTGAAACGATGTGTTTTAAAAGAAAACAAAAAATTAACTGTACATCTTCAACTTTTCATTCTTTTGAAAGTTTCAACTTCTTACAATGACAAACAAAAAAAAATGAGTCAACTTAAATCCCTAGGTACAGGTATTCCTAAAAACATTTGCCTTCTAAGAGTTGCTGAGGGGGGTATAACCATGGCATAGGAAAAATTCTACTAAAGGTAAGGAGAATTTTTAAGAGTTGATGGCCTTTCGGACCCCTTCCTCCGCCCCTAGCCCCAAGACCAAGTGCAATTTTGTTTAGGTCTTGGAGAAGCACTTTCAACTCCTTCATTGCATTTTTTCAAAGCACAAATAAACTCCAATTCACTCACACATGAAATCAATGGCGGAATTAAAACTTTTAGTTTGAGAGACAAAATTAAAAAAATATATATATATATATATATATATATATATGTGTGTGTTGGAGGGACAAAAATTAAATTTTAAAGGTCTATTATATAAAAAATATATATTTTTTTTAAAAAAAATTATTTTTTGGAGAACCACCTACCCCAAGCCATAAGGTGGTTCCGCCCCTCCCTAAAGTCTCTCTCTCTCTCTCTCTCTGAAAATACCAAATTCTTTTCTTTTCTTTTTAATTTTTATTTTAATTTTTAACATTCTATTCAATACGGGACTGACGTCAACCAAAGACTTTGGGAGTGAATTCATGCATTTCCATCGGTTCTTTTTCTGCCATCATCGATCAAAGTGTAGAAAATTGTCATGAATGAAATATAAATGGATAGAAACGTAGCGAAATCAAGAGAGAAAAATGAGATAATTAAGAGAATTTAGGGTGGTTTGACCATGACCATTGAAGCATTCCTCTACCATTGAAATTGTCATGAAGGCAACACCATGCTCTTGTGTTTACAATGAAAATAATATTTATTTATTAACAGTATAAATAATAATAAAGTGGCACTAAAAAAAAAAAAGAATTTATAATTAGGATAAATATTTCATAAGTTCTTAAGTCAATCCGTCAAAATTAAAAAACTCCCTAAGTTTTTTTTTTTTGGGACAATTTTCTCCCTACGTCAATTGAAATGCCAATTACTCCTTACATTACAAAAAACAATTTTTTTTTCTCACTGGAGTTTTCTGACGTGTGTTGAATGTCAGGTACATAGGAGTCAGGAAATTTTTTTTCTCTAATGTGTTACTATTTTTTGACACGTCAGAAAATTCTAACGTGCTAAAATATAACACATCAGAAATTTTCTGACGTGTCAAAAATGACATGTCAGGAAATTTAAAAATTATTTTAAAAAAATAAATTTTTTTAAAAAAAAATTTTCTGAAATTTTTTTTTTCAATTGAAAAATTTATTATTATTATTATTATTATTTTTTTGCATCACTTGAGTGGTGCAGAGAAAGAAAAAAATTAATGGTGCAGAGAAAACTTTTTCCTTTCTCTGTACGGCACCTCACTTCTTTTCTCAATTTTCTCTTTCTCTCTCTTCTTTTCTCCGGCCAGCTCTCCCTTTTCTCCATTTTCTCACTCTCTCTCTCTCTTCTTTTCGATCTCCATTTTCAAAATCCCAAACCCAATTTGAAAAAATCTTCAAAAAATCAAAAACCCAAATGTCAAACCCAACAAATCTTCAAAAAGCCAAAAAATCTTCTTATCTTCTCTTTTTTTTTTTTTTTTTAATCTTATGCTTCTCTTCGTCTTCTCTTCTCCCTTTCTTTTTCTTTTTCTTTTCCTTTTCTTTTTCTTCTTCTTCTTCTTCTTCTTCTTCTGCTTTCTTCGATCTGCTGCTTCTCAATTTTTTCTTCTTCCTCTAGAGGGAGCTGCCGTGCAGAGAAGGGAGATTGAGAGAAGAGAGAGAGAGAGAGTGTAGGGAAATAAACGAAGAGGGAAAGAATAAGAAGAGGAAAAAAGTTGAGGGGAAATAAGACAAGGGAAAAAGTTCAAAATCCCGCCTATTTTTTTTGTGACATGTCATTGATGTCAATATTTAGCACGTTAAAAAATTCTGACATGCCAGTTGGACATGTCATAATTTTTTGACGTGCCATTTTCAGCACGTCAGAATTTTCTAACGTGCTATTTTAGCACGTCAGAAAATTCTAACGTGCTATTTTTTGCTATGTCAGAAAATGGTGACGTGGCAAAAAAATATGTATTGTTTGCCACGTTAGAAAATGGTAATTTTTTTTGTAGTGTTACCACCAAATTTTTTTAATAGCCATTAGACGCCTCACTAAAATATCAATTTAATTTTAAAAGTTAAATCTAAAAACTTAAAAAAAAAGTTTTTTTTTTAAAAAAAAATTGAAGGGGTGCCAAGCCCTACGCAGGCCACCCCAAACCACCCATGGCGTATAGGGCTGTAAATGAGCTGACACACTCGACCGCTCACTCGATACCCACTCGGCTAAGCTCGAGCTCAACACTGTACAAGCTTGCTTGTCACTATTGAAACTCGCTCGATTAGATAGCGACAAATACCCGGCTTGCTTTATTAAGCTCGACGGAGGCTCGAGAGTTTGACTCGTTTAGCTTGAGCTTGACAAGCTCGTTTAGCTTGAGCTCGACAAGCTTGCACAAGCTCGTTTAGGGATCGTGAGCTCGACTTGTTTAACTCAATAATCGCCCAGCTCGCCTGACTCGTTTAGGGCTCGCGAGCTCGACCCGTTTTATCATCCGACCCGACCCAACCCGCACGACAATGTAACTAAAAAACAAATTAAGCATGTTATTAATCAATAATAATCATAGGTTCAATGTGTATACAATTAACTAATTGAGATCTAAGGCTATAGTATAACTAGCATTATATGGACTAAGATATTATTTATAGGTTTAATGTCCATAGTCCAATTCAATAATAATAATAATAATAATAATAATAATAATAATAATAATAATCATAGGTTCAATGTGCATACAATTAATTAATTAAGATCTAAGGGTATAGTATAGCTAACATTATATGAACTATGTTATTATTTATAGGTTTAATGTCCAATGTCCAATTCAATAATAATAATAATAATAATAATCATCGGTTTAATGTGTGTACAATTAACTAATTAAGATCTAAGGGTATAGTATAACTAACATTATATGGACTATGTTATTATTTATGGGTTTAATGTCCATTGTCCAATTCAAAAATAATAATAATAATAATAATAATAATAGGTTCAATATGTGTACAATTAACTAATTAAGATCTAAGGGTATAGTATAACTAACATTATATGGACTATGTTATTATTTATAGGTTTAATGTCCATTGTCCAATTCAAAAATAATAATAATAATAATCATAGGTTCAATGTGTGTACAATTAACTAATTAAGATCTAAGGGTACAATATAACTAACATTATGTGGACTATGTTATTATTTATAGGTTTAATGTCCATTGTCCAATTAAATAATAATAATAATAATAATAATAATAATAATAATAATCATAGGTTCAATGTGTGTACAATTAACTAATTAAGATCTAAGGGTATAGTATAAGTGTATAACTAACATTGTATAGACTATGTTATTATTTATAGGTATAATGTCCAATGTCGAATGCCCAATTCAAAAATAATAATAATAATCATCATCATAAGTTCAGTGTGTGTACAATTAACTAATTAAGATATAAGGGTATAGTATAAGTGTATAACTAACATTGTATAGACTATGTTATTATTTATAGGTATAATGTCCAATGTCGAATGCCCAATTCAAAAATAATAATAATAATCATCATCATAAGTTCAGTGTGTGTACAATTAACTAATTAAGATATAAGGGTATAGTATAAGTGTATAACTAACATTGTATATACTATGTTATTATTATAGGTTTAACGTCCATTATCCAATGCCCAATTCAATAATAATAATCATAGGTTCAATGTGTGTACAATTAACTAATTAAGATCTAAGGGTATAGCATAAGTGTATAACTAACATTGTATAGACTATGTTATTATTTATAGGTTTAATGTCCATTGTCCAATTAAATAATAATAATAATAATAATAATAATAATAATCACAGGTTCAATGTGTGTACAATTAACTAATTAAGATCTAAGGGTATAGTATAAGTGTATAACTAACATTGTATAGACTATGTTATTATTTATAGGTATAATGTCCAATGTCGAATGCCCAATTCAAAAATAATAATAATAATCATCATCATAAGTTCAGTGTGTGTACAATTAACTAATTAAGATATAAGGGTATAGTATAAGTGTATAACTAACATTGTATATACTATGTTATTATTATAGGTTTAACGTCCATTATCCAATGCCCAATTCAATAATAATAATCATAGGTTCAATGTGTGTACAATTAACTAATTAAGATCTAAGGGTATAGCATAAGTGTATAACTAACATTGTATAGACTATGTTATTATTTATAGGTTTAATGTCCAATGTCGAATGCCCAATTCAATAATAATAATAATAATCATAAGTTCAATGTGTGTACAATTAACAAATTAAGATCTAAGGGTATAGTATAAGTGTATAACTAACATTGAATAGACTATGTTCTTATTTATAGGTTTAATGTCCATTGTCCAATGCCCAATTCAATAATAATAATAATAATAATCATAGGTTCAATGTATGTACAATTAACTAATTAAGATCTAAGGGTATAGTATAAGTGTATAACTAACATTGTATGAACTATGTTATTATTTATAGGTTTAATGTCCAATGTCCAATTAATAAGCTATTTAAAAACATTAAATTATATGGTACTATTTTTTTTTTTTTAAAAAAAAAAAAATTGTATTAAGTAGTATTTAAGTTTTTAACTTTTAAGTAGTGTTTAAATTTGTTAACTAATGTCTAATGGTATTCCAAATAAATGCCAATAATGCTATAATTCCTATAAACTAAAACAACCAAACACACGTTGTTCACAAAAAAAAAAAAAAAGCTTAGAGTTTTTTTAGGGTACTATTAACTAATAACTTGTTAACTTAAATAAACGGTTGTGGTTGAATTGATTAAAATTTTATTAAAGATCAATGGTTTAGATCATTTATGGGAAAACAGAGAGGCGAGCTCATCTATAATTGCGCACACAGTATAATTATTTTTGTTTTAATTTTGAAAAAATCGAACTTTTATCTAGATTGATTGTAGCTGTCCAATTAATTTGCATTAATCCGTAGCCGTTCGATCGTGCAAGTGGACAACAGCTGTAAACCACCCCACAAAGATATTTATCCAGTACTCTGCATTACACCATAAGGGTATTAATCGCACAGTCTTAACTTGAATAAAATTAATAAGATTAGAATCAACTGCCAAAAACAGTTCATATGCAGAAAGGAAACCGGATTCAGTCAGTCATGCCGCGGAGAATCATTTCCGGCTTCACATTTTTGCACATAGCGAACGCGAAACAAGACTGACGCATCTCGATAGCTTCCAGTCATCCATTGTTTTAGATTAAACTGCAGCCGTTGGATTGAGAAAATAGAAGACAACTGCAAAGCAATCCTTGCGTGGTTATTATCTGGTGTTCCGAAATACACATGAGCTTACTAATCCGAAATAAATTTTAAAATCAATCTGAGAATAAATGGTTAAGATGAAATATTGAGTATACATTGCACCGGATTCACCAACTCACGCACGCGGTGGATTAATTATCTAGTCTCGTTTCTTCATGCAAGCACGACAAACGAGACTGACAAGTCTGACATGCATTTCAGCCGTCCAATTTTTGGCGATTAACCTTCAACCGTTGGATCAATCTAATGGATGACAACAACTGTAAACCACGCCTAACCTGAGAGTGATCTGGTGTTTCACGAAACACAGTAAGCTTGCTAGAATTAACTGATCGAACGACTGAAATAAAATCAATAAATTAATCTATATAATCTACGGACTATTCTGAAAGGGTTACACGAGATTCCATTAGACACGGCCGTATTGGATCAAAAACTTATAAATGCATAAGTGGGACACGCGGCACACTAGGAAAAATTTACAAAGATTGGATCAAATCCAACCGTTCATTACTAAAATTGAAATAAGATCCAACGGTTGGGACTCGTTTGAGAGAAAACTAACCTAAAAATCATCTAGAACTCTCCTCTCTCACTCAGTCGCTCGCTTTGTTCTCTCCATTTAAGTTAGAACCCTAACCAGCCAGTAACCAAGCTAACCAGAGAGGCAGAAACGACTCAAACGAAGAGAGGGAGAGGGAAATGAAATGAAACAATCTAGTTTCTTTCTGATTTGCAATGGGAAGGCAACTGTGAAGTGTCAAGTGAGCATTCAATGCATCTCCCATCGTGGATTCGTGATTGGTTGAATACTTGAATGCTCACATTAAATCCTTCTCAACCCCCTACCTACAACCCGTTCTTTTCAGATCCTCAATCAAGCCATTGATGGATCATCTGATATCCATCTAATGGCTTTCTAACCACTCATACAAGTTTTGTGAGACAAACTCTCTTGATCTATCGCGTGACTTGCTGCTATTTCGAACCAGAAGAGTTCTCCTAGCCCGTCCAATCTTGCTGCCTAATCCTCATTTTTTTTTATCTTATTTACATTGTTTATTTGATTATTTGTGTTTTTTCAACTGTTCTTCTGTGACATTTTTGGTTGTAGTGTGGAAGAGGCAAAGATGATTGCTCTTAATCTGACTATGACGGAAATGGAAATCGAGTACTGGGCTATCAAGAACTCGATTACCATTTTTTTATTCGTTCCCAAATCCCACCATGATCCATCCCCCTTATATACTCGAGTGTATGAACCTGATGTATCACGTATGCAAGACTTGCTTGCACGTAACTCAAGTTGTTTGAATTTGTTTGCTCTTGCTTACTGCTTGCTAATGAGATTTGAATAAAAAAACGTCAAGTATTTTACCAATCTCTTCACAAAAGGACTGGATGTGTCTCCAGCCCATGACCAACCGTGTGATAGAAGAGATGGATATGGTACTCGAGAGAGCCCTCACTTCAGAGGAGATTGAAGTGGCTTTATTCCAAATGGCACCCCTCAAAGCACCGGGTCCGAATGGGTTAAATGCTTGTTTCTTCCAGACTAATTAGCCCACTATGAAGGAGGAGGTATGTCATGTGATAATTTATATTTTTAACTCCGAGGTGATGCCTCAAGATTTAAATTTGACCTATGTTGCACTTATTCCCAAATTAAAGATGCCCACTTGTGTAACGGAGTTTAGACCTATAAGTTTATGTAACGTCTTATATAAGCTTATTTCCAAGGTCTTAGCTAATCGCTTAAAACAATTGTTACCCCACATCATCGCTCCAACCGAAAGTGCATTTATCTCGGGGCGCCTCATCTCGGATAATGTACTTGCAGTATATGAAACCTTACATACGACGCATACGGGGATGAGGGGGAAGAAGGGTTTTATGGCGGTGAAGATCGACATGAGCAAAGCGAATGATAAAGTGGAGTGGGTTTTTTAAGAAGCGGTGATGAAACATATGGGTTTTGGTGCCCGGTGGATTGCACTTGTTATGATGTGCGTCAAGACAGTAAAGTACTCTATCATTGTTAATGGGAACCCTTGTGGGCTTATTACTCCGTCTCGGGGTATTAAACAAGGGGACCCTATATCACCTTATCTCTTTCTCCTATGTGCAAAGGCTCTAAATGCTTTGATCACTACAGCAAATGCGGATGGAAAGTTAACAGGGGTCTGGAAATTAGCCACCTTTTTTTCGTCAATGACAGCTTATTATTTTGCAGGGCAACTCTGAAGCACTGGAACCACTTGTCTTTCATCTTGGAATTGTATGAAGAGGCGTCGGGTCAGAAAATGAATGCCAATAAGATGGCTATTTTCTAGAGCAGAAATACTTCGGTGGCTGACAAGGAATCTATTCAGGGGTAGCTGGAATTCCTACCAATCGAAGATATGACACATATTTGGGGCTACCTACCCTTGTGGGGAGGTCGAGAACTAGTGCTTTTAAAAGTATTACGGAGAGAGTTTGGAAGTGCCTTTAAGATTGGAAGATTAAATTCCTATCCCAAGCTGGAAAGGAGATTCTTTTGAAGGCAATGGTAAAGCTATTCCTACCTATTGCATGAGTGTTTTCATGATCCCAAAGGCGCTATGTTTAGAAATAAATTTGATGACAACAAAGTTTTTTTGGGGTCATAAGGAAAAGGACAAACGAATCCATTGGATGAGTTGGAGCAAGTTGTGTTTTTCAAAGGGTCAAAGAGGTATGGGTTTCCGTGACTTATCCATTTTTAATAAGGCTTTGTTGGCTAAGCAAGTATGGCGTCTTTGGAAAACACCGGATAGTTTCATTGCAAAGATTATAAAAGCAAAATATTTTCTGGATTGCTCGGCTCTTGAAGCCTCTCTTGGGAAAAACCCATCCTTTACATGGAGGAGTATCCAAACCTCAAGTGATCTTGTTCTGGAGGGATTGGTGTGGAGAGTAGGTAATGGGAAAAATATTCGCATTTGGAAAGATAGGTGGATTAATTCTCCGACTACTTATCAAGTGCAATCAGCCCCAAGAATTCTTGCGGACACTTACACAGTGACCCAACTTATTGACGTTAACACTAAGTGGTGGAATTTGGCCATTTTAAAACAACTTTTTTCTAAGGAGGAGATGATGGCTATCCGATCTATTTCGATAAGTGCTACGGACCAAGCTGATGCGCTCATTTGGCGGGGAACTACTAAGGGGATTTTCTCGGTACGTAGTGCTTACTACATCCAAAAAGAAGGTGACCTGTTGTATAAGGCGGGGGGGGGGGGGGGGGGTGGGGTCTCAAAATAACCGGAAGGGTTCTTTTTGGAGTCATATTTGGCAGCTTAAAATACCAATTCAGAGAAGCATTTCCTTTGGCGAGCTTGTAACGAGATCCTCCCTACCCGAGACAACCTTTGTTCTCAGAAGGTCATTATGGATCCCAGCTGTCCAATTTGTGAAAGGGAGACTAAAACTACTTTTCATGCCCTATGGCAATGCCCTGCTGCGAGGGACGTATGGAGCGTGGGGGGAAATTTCTTTCAAAAAAGTTGTTTTGATGGGCTAGCTTTCATACAGGTGTTGGATGGAATGCTCAAAAGATCTGGTAGTGAAGACTTTGCCTAGTTTGTTAGTATATCCTGGCATATCTGGCTACGGCGGAATGAAGTAATACATAATGGAGCTTTTCTACACCTGAATCAGCTTATCAAGCAAGCAGGTCTAGCAAGAGAAAAATTCCAACTGATTTTGGCGGGGAGAAGAACACAGCAGGTACCAAATGGAGAACTACCCGTCCTCTCCTGGACAGCCCCGCCCCATGGCTGCTTGAAAGTTAACTGGGGTGCTGCCTTTGATAGGAGAAAGAGCCGAATGGGTTTGGGCGTAGTGATCTGGGACTAGGAAGGCAGAATGTGGGCTGCAAAATGCCAGACCAGAGACGGCTATTTGGATCCCACAACGGGGGAGACACTGGCTGCTCTTATGGCTGCCGAACTATGTGTGGAGATGGGCATTAGGAAGGTGGTGCTTGAGGGCGATGCCAAGAATGTTATCACTGCAGTCATATCGCATGAAGCTGATGATAGCATAAGAGGACATTTAACGGAGGACATAAGGGCCACGTTGCGAGATGTTTCTTGGTGGGAAATGCGCCACGTTTGCAGAGAAGAAAACCGAGTAGCACATGTGTTAGCTGCTATAGCGGTGACAAAAAATTTGAATATGGTGTGGTTCTCCAACCAACTAGAATGTATCTGTGAACTCTTGCAAGCAGAGATTTCTGCTTTGCCTTATTCAATATAAATGCAACAGTATGCAACTTTCAAAAAAAAGAAAAAAAAAAAAAAAAAAGCATGTGATTACTTGTGCAACGTGTATTTGTATTTAACAATATACAGGTCAAATTTATTAACATTATTGGGCTCAAATTTATTAATTATAGTTTGAACAAAAAACATAGCACAAGTGCAACGCGTATTTGTATTTAATAATTATCTTTTGATCATGCTACCACGCAATGTCTTATTAACCAAATAATTAAGGTCAGCAATATTAATCATAGCGTTACGAATGATCTTCTAAAACAGTATGAATATCTTCTAAAATATTTAAGATAAGAATTTGATATCTTCTAAAATTTTGATAAAAAAAAAATAATAATAAATAGTTGTCACGTGAATTAACAAAAGCCTCACTAAAGCCTAAACTCTAAACACTACTATGTCAAAAAATAAAACACTCTAAACACTATATTAAAAATCTACTTCGGCACAAAATTATATTTAAAGCACAATTATTTTCCAAAACTAATTAATAAGAATGCTGGGGTGGCCACGGCCAGCAGTGGGGTGCTCCTTTGGGTTTTTATTTTTTATTTTTTTAAAAAAATTTCATGTGGCAAAAATGTTAGTGTGACACGAACATTCGTTACTTTATTGGACAAAAAAACACAGAGAATGATTCATTTCAAATCTATGACAAACCTAATAAATTAAAATAAAATAAAATAAAAAGCGAAAAAGTCACAAAAGGAGCGTTCACTTAAAAAACCTAAAAAAATATAATAATAATAATAATAATGCATGGGAGCAGGAGCACTAACTCAAAGCCTACTTGTACAACACATGAACACATGCATACTACTTCAAACCTAACAATTTCTGGCAAATGAATAATGACAAATAATTCTATTTGTGTGTCGGTAATTCTATTTAATATGCTCTTGTACTATTGGCATACAAGAGGATGAGGTGTCAATAAAAGTCACCCCTAGATTATCAATTTTTTTTTTTTTTTTTTTTTTTTTAAGTGGTGATCCAATAATAGATCTGTATTGTTACATTATTAAGTTGTACGTCAGCTGTACAAGAGTCTACTAAATAACATTACGATATGTGAATATTTGTTTCAAGAGTATTTATGTGAATTAGTTATTAAACTTAGGTTGTTTTCGTCATTTCACATGTTTTTAACGATTTTAATTAACGCCCAGATTTTTTATGAAAAAATAATAGTTTAATGCAGCTGAATGTAACAGGTGCTAGTTCATCAGGGCAACTTGTGAATGAGTGCCAATTCATTTGGGAAAAAGTTAATTTCAAAACCCTAGTTTTAATCTTAAATCAACATGAACAATACAGTTTCTTGGTGGTGAAAAGGACAACCAGCTGATATACACCTTTGTTTTTTTCTTCTTCTTTTTTTGATATATGTTAGAACAGTTTTCTGCACAGTGGATGCACTTTCTTCTGGGCCTTCTAGATCTTCAATACGTCGTAGTTGGACACTCCAGATTGCTACAAAAGAACAAAAGCGTCAAAGATTCGCCGGCGTCTATGCCGTGGAAATTAACTCTGATGCCAAAGTCAGTTTCTAAGAGAAAGATTATGCTTCGGCGCACAATAAGTCAATATGCTCAAAGGGGACTGATTGAGCTCAATTCTTTCTTATAATCTAGAAGAATATATCTCATATTAAGAAGGTCTCCCGTTCACCTAGTGTAAGAGCTTCCTTTATAGACTCCAAAATGGAGATGAGCATGTTGACTCTTTAGGCAAGCATCATGACTTTGGAGATGAGATTGAAGACTTTGGAGGCTTAATAGCTTTCATCTAATCCTCTGGAGTCAAGATTGATATATAAAATATCTTTGATGACTATTTAGGTGAGATTGAAGACTTTGGAGATAAGCCTTAGATATCTTCCTTATAATATCATTATTACAATATCCCAAGTATGTTTGCTAGCTGGTCCTTGCCCAACACCAAAGTTGCCTTTATTCATTGTCGTTTCTTGTTAAGTAGAGAGATATGGACATCTTCCATTGGTTTCTACTTCAGCTTCTAATCCTCTGCATTTCTCTTCCCTTCATCTTCCGCATTTGCAGACGCAAACCCATTTCCCCCAAGCTTCCACCAGGCAGAAAAGGATGGCCTATCATAGGTGAAGCTTTGGAATATGTCATGGCCAACAAAAATGGCACTCCAGAGAAATTCATAACCGATAGAATGAGAAAGTACTCACCAGAAGTGTTCAGAACCTCCTTGCTTGGAGAGAACTTTGCTGTCTTTTGTGGTGCTTCTGGGAACAAGTTGTTGTTTTCAAGTGAGAACAAGCTTGTCACCACATGGTGGCCGCGCTCAATGGAGAAAATGGTGCTTTTTCCCAACTATGTTGGATATTCTGCCAAAGTAGAGACAGCCAAAATACATGCCCTTCGCCCTGAGTTTCTCAACCCAGAAGCTCTGCAACGTTACATACCCATCATGGATTCCGTGTCAAAACAACACTTAGAGACAGATTGGTCCCCTTGTAAACAAGTGAAGGTTAGTTAAATCACCGCTTATCTCAAAAACAAAAATTTATAACACTTTCCCTCACGTGTAAGCTCAAACACTCTCATTCAATAAGTAAAAACTAATACGTAAAATATCATCTTAAATCACCACTTATTCTAAAACTTTAAGCTAACCTTGTTAGAATATTTTATCTTTATTATATTTCCTTGTACATAGGGTTTATTCCTGTTATGTTAGAGTAAGTCTATGGTTTTTTGTTCACTAATTATTGTCTCTATGTAAATAGAGAGTTATGTAATACAATTCAATATAATAAAACAACGAATATACAAGATGTACCCATACATTTCTCTCCCATTTCGCTCTCTTTTACTTCTCTTTCATATTTTATCATTTTATATTTTTATAAAATGGCTGAATTTAATTATTTAATTAATAATAGTTTCAAACAAATGGGGCATAAACTAATCATTTAATTTATTACAGGTTTTCCCACTGTTAAAGAAGTACACGTTTGCAGTGGCTTGTCGGCTCTTCCTGAATATCAAAGGCCACGACCAAGTATCGAGACTTGCATATCCCTTCAGTCTTGTTTCTGCTGGCCTCATATCCATTCCTATAAATCTTCCGGGCACAGCTTTAAGTCGTGCAATTAAAGGAGGCGAACTCATTCGTAAGGAGCTTTTGGGAATCATTAGAAAGCGAAAAATGGAGCTCTCAGAGAATATAGGGTCTGCACAAGTAGACTTGTTGAGTCACATGCTCCTTCGAAGGGATGAGAATGGCAGAGGAATGGAAGAGAAGGAGATCGCTCATATTATTATAGCTTTCTTCATCGCCAGCTACGATACGCTAGGTGCTGCCTGTTACGTTTTCGGGACTCCGAGCGCGTAACTGGTTTATGAACTGGAAAATTACCAGGATCGTTTCTCCTTAGCTTCCCTATTATTGAGAAGATAAGCAAAACAATTCTAGCGGTAGGATTTTCGAGGAATCCTGGACCTCCTTTGGTAGAGCAATTCGAGAAGCTCTTAAACTCCCACAAACACAAGGTTTGAATAAATTCTTGACTGACTTCTTATTCCATAGCAATGCAGTATTTAAAGAATAGAATTACAACTGAAATATAGTCCCACACGTGTGTGACTTATGACTCCTAAAGCAATAAAGATAAGAACTCCTAAAACAATAAAGATAAGACTCCTAAAGCAATAAGGATAAGAACTCCTCAAGCGATAAGAATAAGAACTCCTAAAACAATAAAGATAAGACTCCTAATGGAAATAATAAGAACTCTAAAACAATAAAGATAAGACTCCTAATGGAAATAAATTACTGCATTGTCCACGTTGACACACCCACCAACCCTTAGCCACTTATACGTAACACTCCCTTCCCCTTGAAATTGTCCTTGTCCTCAAGGACAAAGGATGGAAACCGAAGCTGCATGTCATTGAAATTCTCCCATGTTGCATCAGCAGGAGAGAGCCCCTCCCAATGGACTAAAACTTCAGTAATTCCCTTCCTGGTGCGATACTCCAGTGCCACTTTAGGTCTTGGCAACACCCTTCCCTCTGCATTATCCACATATGGCAGCGTGTCTTGTACCACAACAGTTGTCCCCACTTGCTTCTTCAACAATGATACATGGAAAATAGGATGTATTTTGGAACCTGAGGGAAGGTTGAGCTTGTAAGAAACGGCCCCCATTTTTTCCAGAATCTGATATGGCCCATAAAATCTAGGAGACAACTTCAAGTGTTTCCTCACTGCTACCGACATTTGTCTATAAGGTTGTAGGCGCAAATAGACCCAATCCCCCACATTAAACTCCCTCTCTTGGTGGTGTTGATCATAGATT
This sequence comes from Corylus avellana, assembly GCF_965113065.1. NCBI lineage: Eukaryota > Viridiplantae > Streptophyta > Magnoliopsida > Fagales > Betulaceae > Corylus > Corylus avellana. The sequence goes on from NC_142498.1 coordinate 5,520,912, forward strand.
TTCTTCATTCTTGCTTGTGCTTCTTTCAAATGCTCCTTGGCTTCTTTAATGATGTCATCGCGATCCACCAAGAGTTGTTCCACTGCTGCTACCTTTGAAGTGCCCGGCACATACGACAACAAAGTAGGTGGTTCTCTACCGTAGACGACCTGAAAAGGAGTGCACCCCAATGCTGAATGTAGACTTGTATTATAACAAAATTCTACCCATGGCAGCCACTGAACCCAATCACTTTGCTTGGAGCTTGTAAAACACCTTAAATACATTTCAATGGTGCGATTTACTACTTCCGTTTGACCATCGGTTTGGGGATGGTAAGCAGAACTGAAATTGAATTGTACTCCATTCAAGCGAAAAAGTTCCTTCCAAAAAGAGCTGGTGAAAGCCGGATCACGATCACATACAATAGCTTTTGGGATTCCATGCAACTTGAAAATATTTTCAAAAAAAACTTGGGCCACAGCAGGGGCTGTATAGGGATGGCTAATTGGAGTAAAGTGACCATACTTTGACAATCTATCAACTACCACAAATATGGTTGTCTTACCCTTGGAGGTTGGCAACCCATCTATGAAATCCATAGAGATGTCAGTCCAAATTGCTTCCGGAATGGGTAAGGGCTGCAATAGTCCATTGGGTTGAGTAGTAGCTGCCTTGTGTCGTTGACACACATCGCATTCTTGTATAAAACTCCGAATCTGACTCCTCATTCCAGCCCAAAAAAATACTGACCTTATTCTATGAATAGTTTTGTGGAAGCCTTCATGGGTGCTAGAATGGTATTCCCTGATGATCATAGATATAAGAGGAGAGTTACCATCAAGGTATATTCTGTTTTTGAAGTAAATCAGCCCTCCTTTGTACTCCCAAGGCCCTACTGCCTCGTCCCCCTCAATCTTCTTCACTAACTCTTGCAATTGTGGCTTTGTAGCAACTTCTTCTTGAATGGGCTCCAACCAGTGTGGTATGGGATGAGAAATGGCAGCCAACTCTCCATATTCTGCTCTCCTTGAAAGTGCATCTGCTACTGCGTTTTCTACACCCTTCTTGTAGTCAATTGAAAAATCATAACCAAGCAATTTGACCAACCATTTTTGCTGCGCTGTAGTAGTGATAGCTTGCTGCCAGAGGTATTGTAGACTTTGGTGATCAGTGCGAATAATGAAATGGCTGCCCAATAAGTACGGTCTCCACTTTTGCACCGCTGTGACTAGTGCAAGCATTTCCTTTTCATAGGTTGATAATTGAAGGTTCCGTCCTTGTAAAGCTTGGCTGAAGTAAGCAATAGGGCGCCTTTCCTGCATTAACACAGCCCCTATACCACTCCCACATGCATCACATTCCACTACAAACTCCTTAGAGAAATCGGGCAACGCTAAGACGGGAGCTCGAGTCATGGCTTTCTTCAATTCCTCAAAGGCATGCTCCGCTAATGGTGACCACCCAAAGGCATCCTTTTTTAATAATTGAGTAAGAGGCTTTGCTATTTCCCCATACTTCCTAATAAATTTTCGGTAATACCCCGTCAATCCTAGAAACCCTCGTAAAGCCTTTGTGTTTTTAGGGATAGGCCAATTTATCATGGCTTCTATTTTTTCTGGGTCCATGGCTACCCCCTTTTGGCTAATAAGGTGGCCGAGATACTGCACTTCTTCCAACCCAAACTGACATTTCTCCATCTTTACAAACAACGTGTTTTCTCGTAATATTTCTAACACCCTATTTACATGTACAAGATGGTCCTTCCAATTCGCACTATAAATTAATATGTCATCGAAAAAAACAAGAACGAACTTACGGAGCAATTTGGAGAAGATGTCATTCATGAGTGCTTGGAATGTTGACGGTGCATTTGTGAGGCCAAATGGCATAACAAGGAATTCGTAGTGCCCTTGATGAGTTCGAAATGCTGTCTTTTCCACCTCTCCGGCGTACATCCTGATTTGATGGTAACCTGACCTCAAATCCAGTTTAGAGAAGAATTGTGCCCCATGCAATTCATCCAAAAGCTCATCGATCACCGGTATAGGAAATTTGTCCTTGATTGTGATATTGTTTAAGGCCCGATAATCAACACACATGCGCCAAGAACCATCGTGTTTCTTTACTAATAAGACTGGTGATGAATACGGGCTTGTGCTAGGCCGAATCACCCCTGACTCTAATAAGCCAGAAACTATTTTCTCGATTTCATTTTTCTGGTAGTGAGGATACCGATATGGGCGTACACTGACTGGACCCGTCTCTGGTTTGAGTGGAATGCGGTGATCATGTTGTCTTCTAGGAGGCAAACCCCGAGACTCCTCAAAGATTTCTGGAAAATTGTCTAATATTTTTTTCAAGTCCGGGTTATCTGAGCTGAAACCCCCTTGGGAAGTGCCTAGGTTTATTGAGAACAGAATAAATCCTAATTGCTGATTTTGGATTCCCTGCACGATTCCTTTAGAATTCACCAATCTATTCCTAGGTACGGTCAGTCCCCATAACTCTACCTCCTTTCCCTTCCACATGAACTTCATATTCAGTTTTGAAAAATCCCACAGAATTGGTCCTAAGACCCGCAGCCATTGTGCCCCCAACACTGCTTCACAGCCCTCCATTGCAAGCAAAAAAAAATCCATCACAAACTCAGCCTTATTGAGACATACCTGAACTCCATGGCAGCGACCTTCACTGCGAATTCGTTCCCCATTTGCCACAGCCACTTCGAAGCACTCAACAGCTTTTAACGGTAGACCCAATCGCCTCGCCACACCGATGCTCATGAAATTGTGGGTGGAACCCGTATCCACGAGTATCACGGCCGTGCCTCCCTTGAATTGGCCCCGTACTCGCATCGTCTGGGGTGTTGAAACTCCAGTCAGGGCGTTAAGGGAAATTTTGGGAACCCCAATTCCTTCAGCCGTGGGTTCCAACTCTTCGGCAGACAACTCTGTTTCCCCGTCATTCTCTTCTTCCTCCTCTGCGTAGATTCCCTCAATTACGAACAACTTCTTGCAGTGATGACCTGGACGAAATTTTTCGTCACAGTTGAAGCAAAGCCCCTTCTCCCTTCGATCTTTCATCTCCGCTTCATTCAATCTTCGTGTGGGTGGGTTATTGTTGCGAAAAGAACCAGAGCCTGGTGTTTGAGAAGATTTCGGTTTGCTGTCTAGCGTGAAGGTTGGCTTTTTTTGAGCCACAACACGAGCCTCATAGAGTTTAGCTAGACCCACAGCAGCAATCAGGGTACTTGGCTTCACAGCTTGTACATCAGTCCTTATAGGCTCCTTTAATCCACTCACGAACCCTCCTACCTGGTGCGCCTGAGAAAGTTTTCCCACTCTACTAAGTAATTTCTCAAATTGACACTGGTATTCTTTGACACTACCGTTTTGTCTCAATTTTGTGAGATCTCCATAAAAATCTTCAAATTGTGTGGGCCCGAATCTAACATGCACAGCTTCCTTCAAAGTTTCCCATGAAATATTTTCCACGTCTTCTTTGAATATCTGGTACCATAATTGTGCCTCTCCTTCCAAGTGATACGCCGCTAACATCACCTTATTCTCCTCCTCCGTCTTCTGAAATTCAAAATATTGCCCAACCCTACAAATCCAACTAGTTGGATCATCCGCCCCATCGTAGCGTGGAAACTCCAATTTGGCCACTTTTGAATTTATTGCTCCCTGCGTTGAACCAATGACTCCTTTATTCTTGCTAGTTTTAGAGGTAGATGATGTATCGTCGTCTATCTTTGCTACCAATTGCTGGATTTGAGCACTCAATCCTGCAATCATTTCACGTAACTCGCGATTACTTGACCCCATTTCAGACTCTAGTCGATCCATGCGTGTGTCTGACATGGCTGGCTCTGATACCACTTTGTTACGTTTTCGGGACTCCGAGCGCGTAACTGGTTTATGAACTGGAAAATTACCAGGATCGTTTCTCCTTAGCTTCCCTATTATTGAGAAGATAAGCAAAACAATTCTAGCGGTAGGATTTTCGAGGAATCCTGGACCTCCTTTGGTAGAGCAATTCGAGAAGCTCTTAAACTCCCACAAACACAAGGTTTGAATAAATTCTTGACTGACTTCTTATTCCATAGCAATGCAGTATTTAAAGAATAGAATTACAACTGAAATATAGTCCCACACGTGTGTGACTTATGACTCCTAAAGCAATAAAGATAAGAACTCCTAAAACAATAAAGATAAGACTCCTAAAGCAATAAGGATAAGAACTCCTCAAGCGATAAGAATAAGAACTCCTAAAACAATAAAGATAAGACTCCTAATGGAAATAATAAGAACTCTAAAACAATAAAGATAAGACTCCTAATGGAAATAAATTACTGCATTGTCCACGTTGACACACCCACCAACCCTTAGCCACTTATACGTAACACTGCCATTACAGTCGTCCTAAATTTTCTGGCGGAGTTTCCCCAAGTATATAGCAACGTCTTAAAAGGTACGTTTCCAATAAATGAGACCCACTCGAGTGAAATGAGAGGTGATTACCCAAACTCACTTAAGGAAAGACTAAGTAGAACGTAGTGGAAGACTAAGTAAAAACAATTAAAAGCGTCTAGCTCAAGGACAATAAAAATCTATAGAGTGCTTATAAAAATACTAGATTTTTTTTTCCTATTTTATATTAAGTGCTTTTTAAATTGCAATGCTGAACACCTTACATTTTGCTATATCTTTTAAAAACGCAGATTATTCTTGCTAAATCGCAATCCCAAATGCACCATAAATGATTAAATTTACCTATTTCTATCAGTTTAAGCTTTTAAAATAACTGTTAATTTAACATGGTATTAGAGTCAAAGGTTCTGGGATCAAACCTTGACTCGGTAAAATCACCCCATCTAAATTAAATATTTCTCGTGTTGGGCCTCACCTATTAAAAGAGAGTTTGAGCCCACACGTGATAGTGAGTGTTAAAGTGTTGATTAAGTGATTAAATTTACCTCAAAAACATATATACTTGCTGCTCTATGGGCCGATAGTTCAATTTGATATGAATGTGGTTTGTTTGGTTACATAACAGAAGGAGATTGCGAAGTCCAAAGGTAAGGATGAATTGCTGAATTGGGAAAACATTCAGAAGATGAAGTATTCTTGGAATATGGCATGTGAAGCAATGAGGTTAGCACCACCTGCTCAAGGAGTATTCGGAGAGGTCATAACTGACTTTAGTTATGCAGGTTTTACAATTCCGAAGGGATGGAAGGTATATATATGTAACAATTCTGCAAGTACAAGCTAACAGGGACGGAATCAGGATTTCTCATGAATGAGGCTATCGCCCCCGCCCCTGGTTCCATCCCCGAAAGCCTAACTAGAACCAGCTTGGGATTTACTTTTGTGAATCCATTTTCTTGCAGACATACTGGACTGTAAATTCAACACACAAAAATCCAGAGTATTTCCCTGATCCAGAGAAGTTCGATCCTTCAAGATTTGAAGGGAGGGGGCCTCCACCATACACATTTGTACCATTTGGAGGAGGACCTCGATTGTGCCCTGGAAAGGAATATGCACGAGTAGAAATTCTCGCATTTATGTAGGGGTGCAAAGGCGGTTACGGTTAGCGGTTAGTGGCAATAACCGCTAACCGTAACCGCCCTAGCGGTTAGTAAATTTCACTAACCGCAACCGCTAACCGCTTAGCGGTTAACGGTTAGCGGTTAGCGGCCGGTTAGCGGTTAATGAAATAGATAACCGCCCGCTAACCGCTTTTTTAAAATTGGACTTTTTTTTTGGGCTTATTTTTTTGGGCTTTTTTTTACCGTCATTTTTTTTTCTTGTATTTTTAATATCTTCTTGGGCCCAATTGCTATAAAAATAGCCCATATTGAAAAATAAAAAATATTTGACCAAAAATTTACAGTTACTTGTACTTAAAAAAAAATTTCCTTAAATATTAAATCTCGTTAACTTTTTTTTTTAAAAAAAAAGAAAAAAAATCAACACAATATACAAAAAAAGTTCAGAATTCAGATAACTGTCACAACATATAAAAAAAAAATATAAAAAAAGTTCAACACAAAACATATAAAATAAGTTCAAATAAAACATTAAATGATACAAATAAAACATTAAAACTTCATCAATCCTCTCATTTGGTCCTCTAGCAAATCCTGTGGGCATCAAAAGAAGAAAAGTTATAATATTAAACATAATAATATTAAGGCACAAGCATGTACACATATCAAAATGTGTTTAATATAATTGTATTGTAATTAAAATACTATGACAATTCAAAAAATAATAACCTTCGTTACTAACAAACCTCTAGGCAAAAGATGAAGCAGCACTTGAACTTGAAGGTTGAATCACATCTATGAATAAATAATTAGAATAAATTAATAAATAATGAAAACTAAATGAAGTTGCAAATAACTAATTTATAAACATTTACCTAGCTCATCAAATTCTGCCAAAAACACCTCCAACTCGGCATTGCTTAGGCGGTTCTTTATCCAGTCGTGTGTGCAAATCAAGGCTTCAGCGGTAAGTGGAGACAATGAACTCCTAAAGCAATCCAATACACGTCCACCGGTGCTAAATGCGGATTCAGAAGCAACAGTGGAAATAGGAATGGCAAATACATCACGAGCTATCTCTGCGAGGATAGGGTATTTGGACGCATTAACCTTCCACCAACCTAAAATATCAAAATCTTTTATTGTTTTTTCACACTCATCCAATGAATACCGATCAAACTCCGATTTACATGCCAAATCATCCTCTTCCTCAAGGTCTCATTAAATTATATCATATGATTAATTATTTAAATTCTTATCATATTTACTTATAATTTTTTTTCTTTGAATTGAACTTAATATCTAATGGTAAATGGTAATGTTTAAACTCCTAAATCCTAAATTCCTAAAGTATCTAATAATGCTTTAATTAAATTGTAGACTTGTAGTTATAAGTAATATATTGTTTAATTCAATTGAATCAATTGTGATTATCATTGTACATGATCAAGTGATTATATGATATATAATCACTTGATCAAGTGATTATATGATATAATGATCAAGTGACCTTAATACTCAAATGATTGTGATTTAATGATCAAGTGATTATATGATATAATCATATAAATTATAGTGATAATATATTAATACTCAAATTGTGATTTAATTATTTTTTAAAAAAATTGTGATTTAATGATCAAGTGATTATGTTATATGTATAAATATTTTTATAATTATAATTATAAAAATATATTATATAAAAAGGCGGTTAGCGGTTAGCGGTTAGCGGTTACGGTTAGTAGACCCAATAACCGCTAACCGCTAACCGCTAGGCGGTTATGGCGGTTAGGCGGTTAGCGGTTAATGCGGTTAGACGGTTAGGCGGTTAGGCGGTTGGCGGTTATAGCGGTTAACGGTTAGCGGGCGGTTTTTAACCGCCTGCCTTTGCACCCCTACATTTATGCATAATGTGGTGACCAAATTCAAATTGGAGAAAGTAAATCCGAATGAAAAGTTTATATACAATCTATCACCTATTCTAGAGAATGGTCTTCTGGTTCACTTACACCCTCTCAATAATTAGTGTCAAGAGTTGGTGCCTCAAGTTCTAAACCATGTTTAATAAAGTTTATACCAGAAGCTATCATATCCAATAAGAGTACACCCTCAGCAATAATTTGTTATCTGCAGGCATGTTACATTTCAAAATACGTTGTCTTAAAAATGCTGTATTTTGTTCTTTTATATGACACAGGATTTTAATTTGATTCGTAAAACATTTTCTTTGCCTAAGCATGTTAAATTGGTGAAGTGCTTGCTTCTTAATTACATCATTACTCTTGTTGAAGTTTGCTTCTTCTTTTTTTTGGTCCGAACACAAAAAGAAATGCCACAGACAGGGTACCTATTGGAGGGTACATTGATAACCATAGAGCATTGCAAAGGTCCTATACCGCAAAGTCAGAAATAAATTGTTAGAGACAGAGAGTTTCAACCCCAAGAATGAAATTGAAATAGCCAAGGTCCTTTACTGCAAAGTCAGTATTAAGTAACTTGATGATCGACTCAACAGCCATAGAATATGACCCAACATGAGAACCTTCTGATTGAAAATAGAAATTTAAAGATTAAATCCAAATCAGATGAAAAACTAGAAAAAAGTAATTATATTTTGACAAAGAAAAAGAGCAAGAAATAAGGACACCATTCCATATTGCTTAAGTTTGGTAAATAAGAGAAATAATTTATCTCCTGCCTTTCGCTGGGGATTTCAACCCTCACATAGGGGTAGTGGGGGTGGCACCTCCCACCCTTGCACACCTTTGCAGGGATAACTTTTTGTCGCTCCCTATTTAAATTAAATATTTTATGTGTTGGGTCTCACCTATTAAAAGGGAGTTTGAGCCCACACGTGAGGCAGAGTGTTAAAGTAAATATGATTAAGTGATTAAATTTACCTCTTTCTATTAGTTTAAACTTAAGGAAAAATTGGTAATTTAACAGAAACTGCATTGTTGATGTTGATTTAAGATTAAAACTTTGTCCTGGACAATCAAAAAGAATTTTGTTTTTTGTTGGACTTGATGTCCTTATTTGAAGTCTCACGGCTGTTGACCATGGGAGAATCTGATTAATTAGGGTTCAAAACTGTAGTAAATCATGGACCATATATGCACGCATCCTTTTATAGATGTAGTAATGCCCCTTTCCAACATATGCAACTTCTCTACAAGTTGGCATCTCATTGAAGAAATGCAACCTTTGGAAGTAGAGCTCGTTAGAATATATTTGAATTACCTTAAAGTTAATGGGGATTTGACCAGAATTGCATCCATTTTCTTTGATGAAGATTAAATTAGCCTAATTTTAGAGATTTGTTGAGCTTGAATCACCCTAAATTAAGGGATTAGATTAAGATCATATTTCATGTGTAAGCTATATAAATATAACATTTTGTATAGTAAACTTATCAATTAGGAATAAGAGCAAAATGGTCCTCAAAGGGTAGCTCAATCGGCTGTGAACCACGACTCATGAAGCGGAGATCATTAGTTCGAATCCCCTCCCCCCCCCCCCTCCCCCCGGATATATGCTATAGTGTAATAAAATAACTATGTTTGGCCCATAAAAGTCCTAGGTGGTAAGATGTCATAGGCTTATCTTGGGTGAGGCCACAACAACTATAAATGAGGCTTATGATCTCTTGCCACCTAACACTTTATGGGCCAAAAAGTGATTATTTTATTGCATTATAGCTTTTCTCATCCCCCCCCCCCCCCCTTTTTTCTCTTGTGTAGACATGTCAAAAATAAATAAATAAATAAAAGAGCAAAATGTAGTTAATGCGGAATGCTAGGCTTACAAACAAATTTTACAAAAAAAACTTTTACAAACTAATGTGGCACAACATGATTGGATATGAGATAAATTCAAATTTTGAGAAACTCAATCATGTTGTGCTACATTAGTTTGTAAAAGTTTTTTTTTATAAAATTTGTTTGTAAGCCTATCATTTTTTATTCTGTAGACATAGGTTATAAACCGAACCACATGAAGTCCTTGTGTTTGTATTCTTTTATTTCCACTATAATTGGTTTTCACATTGATTATCTTTTCTTTTGGGCTAGCACCACCCACTATGGGTGGATTTCACATTTTTTAAATTGATTTTTTTTCTGAAAAAATTGTGTTTAATCTTTCATATAACAATCAATAAGAGAGGGTAGATTGCTCTCTCAAAACAATATCACAAAATATATTCAGGATTTTGATCCTGCCACATCCTTTCTATGTCATGTCAAATTGCCATTTTGGCTAACCCAAGCGGCCGTATTAGCCTCTCGCTTCACATGTTTGACCCGCCACCTAGGACATTTTTTTCTAAGACATTTTCACAAAAATAAAGATTTAGACCCCGTTTGGTTTGCGGAATAGACTCTTGGATTGAACTAGTTAACAATAGGTATAACTAGTTCTTTGTTTGGCAACACTCTATTCCTAGAAATAGTCTATTCCCATGGGACTACTAATCTCATATACATAGGGTTAGCTAAGCTACTCATTTTTTAGTGGCTTAGCTAATCCTTTCATGTGGGATTAAATTAATTATGTAAATTGTCACAAAAAACCCCATTTGTGAGATTAAATTTCGTTCTCTCTCTCTAATTATTCTATATTTCTCTCTCTCTCTCTCTCTCTCTCTCTATATATATATATATATATATATATATATATATATATATATATATATCCGTTTCTCTTTTCTCCGTCTTTATAATTCGTTCTCTCTTTTTCTATCTCTTTTTCTATTTTCTCTCTGATTCTTCTGGTACAGTTTTTCTGGAAGTGCAAACGATTTTTTTTTTTCTCTATGCCGTCTCCCTTCTCTGTACCGTTTCTCAATTTTTTTTTTTTTTAATTTCTTTTGATTCTCTGTACCGTTTTTCTCTGATTTTCTTCTCTTCGTTTCTCTGTTTTTTTTATTTATGTACCTTTTTTTTAATTATGTTTCTCCGTATCTCTTTCTTCTCAGTTTTTTTTTTTTTAATTTTTTTTTTCTTTGACGGTGAAACAGAATCTGCAAGGTTTTTATAAAATACAAATATATAATCTATTTTTTTACTTCTTTTGAATCTCTGTACATTCTCCAACTATATTTTTTTGAAGTTAAGATTGAGTTTGATTATGTTTTCTCCAACTATATTTTTTTTATATATAAATAATTTTGTAGCATAATCGCAAAAAAAAAAAAAAAAAAAAAGGCCACATACCTGACATAATTAAAAACAAAACAGAAAAATAAATTATAGTAAAGTTATTTATGTTTAAAAAAAGAAAAAAAAAATGAATGAAAGTCCTTAATAATATAAATTGTATTTATATTATAAGGGTCTTTAATTCTTGTTTATTTATTGATCACCATTGGATCAATGGAGTTCCTACATGAACCCCATAAATTCAATAATAATTTTAAAATTTTTGAAAATAAAAAACGAGCCAGAATAGGAATATCATTCCTCTTAATTCATCATAACTATTAAATTTTAGATTTAGTGGTAATTTTCATGACCATATCAAGCAAAGCGAAACCAAGATTTGAGAATATGAAAGTAATATATATATATATTTTGACAGTTTATATACAGATTTGGGAAGCCAACGAGTGTCGGTCGAAGACAGCTGGAGATATGATTGATGAGACACAGCTGTCGAAGACAAAATCTGCCACTTTTATCAACATCACATGCCATTCAACTGAACCAAATTTAAATCATTTTTCTTTTTTCTTTTTTTTTTTTTTGAAAAAATTATAGTTTAAATTCTCAAAGTTGACAGCGTTTTTCAATTCGAACATCAAAGTTTTAATTTTTTCAATCCACCCCCACAAAGTTTCAATTTTTTTCAATTCAACTAATATTATCTCAAAATTTCCATATTGCCTCTAATTTTTATTTTTTATGAAAAAAAATGGACAAATTTGAGGGTACCAAAATGGTCAGATGGCCAAAGGGGTGGTTATGGCCACCCCAAATTTTTTTTTTTTAATTTTTTATAAAAAATAAAAAAATAAAAATTATGGGCAATATGGAAAGTTTTGGATACAATTGGTCAAATTGTAAAAATTTGAAACTTTGGGGGGTGGATTGCAAAAAATTGAAACTTTGGTGTTAAAATTGAAAAATGCTGTCAACTTTAGGGAGTAAAATGTAATTTTCCTTATTTTTTTTTCTTTTTTTTTTTTGTTGCCAAGTGATTTCGAAAAAGCAATTGGCAAATTTGCACCACTCGTTACAATTAGGCTTGGCAAATTTACCTTTTGACCGCCTATTGATAAATAGCAGATCGACTTCTACCGACATCGATTAACCAATGGATCGTAGGAGAGACTTTTTTTTCTTTTTTTCAACAAACTCAGTTTAGTATGTGAAATAAAATTTGTTAACTGAACCGATTTTATCGACCACCTACCGACTGACTTCGCCGATAATTTTCATTTTTTTCATATACTGACTTTACTGATCACGTATCGGTGTTGGGACAAAAATTCAGTGGAATAAGTCGGTGAAATTTCCGACTTTACTAACATTTTGGCGAAACAAAAAATTTTCTACCGACACCGACATTACTGACAGACGCCCAGACCTAATTACAATAAAGGCAGGAGATGAGTTGGAATCCAAACCCCAATCATTGGGTGAGAGAAATTTTATTCTATATTTAATATTTCATATTCATTCATTAAGCTTATAGATCGCATAAATATACATAAACCTGGTTTATAGCCGTTGGAATTTTCCACAGTAGACAATAGGACCCAAATGCACTTTATTAATTCTTTCTCTCAAACGTCACTAATTTGGCTTTTTTTTCTTTTTTCTTTTTTCTTTTTTTTTTTTTAAAGTGGTTGTTTGAATTTAATAAAAAGCTTGCGTGTTGCTACCGTTATAATCTAGTTTTCCATAAGATTACAACTAATATACGTGAAAGTGTGAAAATATTGGAGCAAGCAGCCTTAATTGCAAATCACGCATGCATATTATCACAAATTAAACTAACTTGTTTTAAAATAGATACTTGAAGTTGCTTAGAAGATTAAGTCAACTTCTGAAAATTTTGACCAGGATTTCATCCTCCTTAAGGGAAGGGGTATTTCACAAGGCACAATCATAAATTAATTAAAAGCAAACCAACCATATGAAGAAATTTGTGAGCCTAACTCATTTCATAAAACCGATTCAATAAGAAAGGGTTGTCCATTCCTTATAAATATGCCAAAGATCTTGTCCACAGGTAATGTAGGATTATTGCTCAATACTCTCCCTCACGTACATGCCAGTATTTTTCCTGATCCTTATCACAAGCTAAATAGTGTGTATTGTGTTAGAATATATGGAAAATATATTATATTTTCCATATATTCCATAATTATGCTGATATTGAAATATTCTCTATTTATGGGTTGATTGTAATCATATATTGAGATTGTAATCAAATTTAGGGGATTTGATTACCAAACTTGTATTTAGACATTACCTTATAAATAGGGGCCTTTGTATTGTAGACAAATTAAGTTAATGAGCACAATGTAGCCCTTAGGGGTATTCCGAGTGGTGGACGTAGGTGTCTAACACCGAACCACCCATAAATTATTTGTGTTTATTTTCTCTATATTGCTTCCGCTCATTCCCCCATATTTATTATTTCAACATGGTATCAAGCCACTTTCTTTGTGGACTCAAATTATTTTTCTTATTTTTTGCTGTTCAATTTATCTCATATTTCTTTTCCTCAAGCATGTCTCTGTCTGTCAATCCGATTGTTTTCCATAACAATCGTCCGATCCAACCTGCCATCACAAGATCAAGTCAACTGTTTGCCGACAACCACAACAAAGCCCACCACCAGTCAGCAACAGCCAATTTAGCCTACCTTCCATCCGACAGAGCCGCGCCATCGTCTGGCCTTCTCCGGCGTCGTCCCACTCCCAAACGACGCCTTCCATAGCCATTGTCACTGCCGAACGACACCTTCCATTGCCAGCAAGTCACTCCAGAAGCAGCCGCAGCACTGCCTGCTGTCCATGGTTCCACGATTCACCGCCACAAATCTCCCTGCACCCAGTGCTTCCACCACTGCCGGCCTTAGTCTTCGACTTCCGCGCCATCCAGATCTATTCCTCCGGTTATGCCAGCGTCCTTTCCTCCAGTCATGCATGGCCATCTCTGTTGCAGCAAAATATGCAGAGAAAGAGGAAGAAAGAAGGGGACAAACAGGCATGGAGAAACTGGTGAATGGAGGAAAGAGAAAGAAAAGAAAGAAGTGACAACAGGCATGAAAAAAAAAAAAAAAAAAAAAAGGTGCTGCGTGTGGCGTGGAGTGAGGAGAGAGAAAAGAAAGAAAATAAAAGGAAGAAAAGAAAAAGAAGGTTTCAGCCAAGTGAAAAAAAAAAAAAAGCGGTCCAAGTGGACCACATCACGCGCGCCACGCGCCGGTCAGGTTCGGTGCGCCGATCTGATAACCGCCCAAGTGGGCTCTTTTTTTTTTTTTTTTTAATTTTTTGCCCAAGTCGGCCCTTTTATTTTTGGCTCATGGTCAGTCCTGGCCCGTAGTCGGCCCCTTTTTATTTTTGGCTTATAGTCAGCCCTGGCCTGTTGTTGGCCCATTTTATTTTTGGCTCATTGTCAGCCCTGGCCCGTTGTCGGCCCTTTTGGATTTTGGCCCGTTGTTGGCCCCTTTTGAAGTTTGGCTCGTTGTCAGCCCTAGCCCGTTATCGGCCCTTTTTTAAGTTTGGCCCGTTGTCGGCCCTTTTGAATCTGCATTCACCAGCCACCTGCCGCCGTCGCTGGCTGCCCGCCAGCCTCTATCTCCTTCGGCAGTCGTCATCATCTACGGCCCGTTCCCCACCTCCACCACCGTCGTCATCATTGTTTCGGATTTCAAACTCAAGGTTCCAAAATATTCCACCTTGAGTTTGAGGAGGGATGTTAGAATATATGGAAAATATATTATATTTTCCATATATTCCATAATTATGTTGATATTGAAATATTCTCTATTTATGCGTTGATTGTAATCATTTATTGAGATTGTAATCAAATCTAGGGGATTTGATTACCAAACTTGTATTTAGACATTACCCTATAAATATGGACCTTTGTATTGTAGACAAATTAAGTTAATGAGCACAATGTAGCCCTTAGGGGTATTCCGAGTGGTGGACATAGGTGTCTAACACCGAACCACCCGTAAATTATTTGTGTTTATTTTCTCTATATTGCTTCCGCTCATTCCCCCATATTTATTATTTCAACATAATAAATATGAGGAAATATAAGCGGAAATAAGAGGAAGCAATATAGAGAAAATAAACACAAAAAATTTACGGATGGTTCGGTGTTAGACACCTACGTCCACCACTAGGAATACCCCTAAGGGCTACATTGTGCTCATTAACTTAATTTGTCTACAATACAAAGGTCCCTATTTATAGGGTAATGTCTAAATACAAGTTTGGTAATCAAATCCCCTAGATTTGATTACAATCTCAATATATGATTACAATCAACCCATAAATAGAGAATATTTCAATATCAGTATAATTATGGAATATATGGAAAATATAATATATTTTCCATATATTCTAACATATTGCATTCGTCCTGTGGTGAGCTCTGATATCATGAAGAAATTTGTGGGCCTAACTAATCTCATAAAACCGGTTCGATAAAAGAGGATTGTCCACTCCTTATAAACATGTCCAAGATCCTTTGTCCACAAGCAATGTGAGATTATTTCTCGTCAAGATTAAGTTTTTAGGATAAGTGGTGATTTAACATGGTATCAAAGCCAAAAGGTCCTGAGATCGAATATTAACTCCGCCAAATCACTCCCATTTAAATTAAATATTTCACGTGGTGGGTCTCACTTATCAAAAGAGAGTTTCAGCTCACACGTGAGGCAGAATATTAAAATGTTGATTAAGGATTAAATTTACTTCTTCCTATTAGCTTAAGCTTTTGGGATAACTAGTAATTTAACATGGTATCAGAGCCTACCTTAGGACAAATGGGGCCTACACTACTTATCATGTGACAAGGACAAGGAAAAATACTGGCCTGCACGTGAGCGGGGGTGTTGAGAAATAATTCCACATTGCCTATGGACAAAAGATCTTGGGCATGTTTATAAGGAGTGGGCTATCCTCTCTTATCAAACCGGTTTTATGAGATGAGTTAGGCCCACGAATTTATTCACCATATTCCATCTAACTTAAATTCCAAAACAACACAGAATATTGAGAGTTAATCCAAGTCAAAAGATTCGCTAAGATAACTATTGGAGGACAAAAGAATTTAGTATAGCCGAGCTCAAGCCGAGCTACCCGATAACAACTCGAATGGAGTTTTTTGACCAAACTCGAGCTCGAGTTTGACTCGACTTTATACTTAAGCCCGAGTCGAGCCAACTCAATCGAGTACTTGGCTTGACTCGAAATAGCATTTTTAACGAGCTCAAATTTCTGGTGAGACAAGCTCAAATAATGATTTTTGGGTAGAAGTCTTTATAAACAACCCAATCCCAAAATTCCAAAGCTAGACTTGGCTTTATTTGATTAAAACCCTAAATTTAGAAAAAAGAAGAATAGAAGAAAGCAAAATGAAGAATCGCTAAGTCACTATTTTGATCATTAGATTCATGAAGAAGTAATTTTAAAAAGTTACATCAATTTTAAGAGGATAAATAGAATATAAAAAGAATCATATATAGCATTACTCCCGGTTAAATTGCATTATTGGAAGCTAAGTTTATAACATCAATATTGTAATTAATGACCTTTTAATAAGACTTGAAAAATGTTAGAAATACAAGAAAAATTATTATTATTATTATTATTATTATTATTTTGAGAAAAACATAACATTTCATTCAATAATACAACGAGCATAAAGCTCTTACATCACAGAGCAAAGCTCTAAGCAACCATAGCATAAAGCTACAAAATTACCAGGTTTAGTACAAGATTCGAGACCAATCCGCTAACCCATGACTAAAATCAGATTTAACACTAGATCTGTGACAGACAAACTCAACCAAATGTATGGATAGCAATTATTCCTCGACCCTGTGAGTGGAAAGACTCTCATGTCGAAACTCTTCATCCTCGACCCGAAGGCCAAAATAATGATCGCATCCACAACCTAAAGGTTTGGACCAAAACTAATTAACTCGAAGGCGCTATAAATCGAGTGAGAGGAAAGAGTCTTATTACAAGCTGAACAAAATAGGGAAAAAAATACACGCAAAAACACAAATATATCTTAAAGAATCAACAAAATAGTGAAATAAAACAAGAAAAGAAACAGCATACTCCAATCACGCACACGTCGGGAACCGAAAATCGGAGGGGCGTTGGAAGCTCATCGCGGTGTGGACGCGTCGAAAGGCCCAACAGTGGACGGTGGGCGGCGAACAGGCGTGGAGAAGACCGGCAAAGCAGGACTTGAAAACAACCACAAGCAAGAAGAAAAAAAAAAGCATCAGGTAAATAACTAGCACCGGAGCAACGAGGAAGATTGGAGGAGGGAGGCAGCCAAACGGCCAACCCTTCTCCCCTGTGTGGTTGAAGGGTTTCAAGAAAAATTATTATGTTCTTTACAATGTGTCCCTCGTGCAAGCCTCCCTATTTATTTTAATCACATGAATCTTTTTAGCATATGCAATTTGTATGGAAAGGAGTGAAGTACCTTAAAACTCAAATTATGGATTTAACTTAAACCATCATGTGATGACATGCCGAGCAAGGAGACCTAAGAAATAATAAGAAAGTATGTCACTTTTGCAAAGTGTATTTGTATTTAATAATTATAGAGCTCAAATTTTTTAATATTACTGAGCTCAAATTTATTCATTATAGTTTGAATTAAAAACATGGGACAAGTGCAATGTGTATATCCTCGATAATAGTGCTTGGTGTTTTCTTTATAGGCTCTTCCGGTCTTCGTTTCTGGCGGGTTACTTTAGATCTAGTTTGTAGATCTAAATCCAGATTCAGATCCAGATCTAGTCTCTTCAACCTTAGATCTGATCGTCTTCTTTGGCCAAGGCTAGTCTTTTGAAGAGATGTCTATGATGACGTGCTCCTCCACTGCTGCTTGTGAGGTTTTTTGTTTTTTATTTTTTTATTTTGTTGTCCTAGCCTTCAAGTTGAGGATAAGGTTGTTGTCCTGACCTTCGGGTTGAGGATGAAATAGATCAGTGTGGGGGCTTAACTCTCACGATCGAATTTTTAGTTTTCTAATTGTTTTTTATTTAGGCTACCCATGTCCTAAATTTAATCAGCACGAATATTCATTAAATGTAATTGTATATGGATTAGCGGAACCTTGAAGTCATTTTTGTGACTTTGTAACCATCATAGATTTTATTAATGGAAGTTTCATATTTTTCCAAAAAAAAAAAAAAAAAGTGCAGTATTTATATTTAATAATTATCTTTTGATCCTGCTCTCAAGCAATGTCCTATTAACCAAATAATCCGGTCGGCAATATTAATCATACCGTTTAGAAGATCATTCTAAACGGTATGAGTATCTTCTAAAATATTTAAGATAAGAATTTGATATCTTCTAAAATTTTGATAAAAAAAATAATAATAAATAGTTGGCTTGTGAATGAACAAAAGCCTCGCTAAAGCCGCCTAAACTGAGTAAACTCTAAACAGTAAACGTACACTACATTAAAAATCTGGCACAAAATTATATTTAAAGCACAATTATTTTCCAAACTAATTAATAACAATGTTGGGGCCGCCGCGGCCAAGCAGTGGGCTGCGCCCTTGGGTTTTTAGTTTAGTTTTTTTTTTTTAAAAAAAAAAAAATTAATTAATTAATTAATTATTTTAATTTTATGTGAGAAAAATGTTAGTGTGACACGAACATTCATTACTTTATTGGACCAAAAACGACAACATAAGAAATTAAAATAAAATAAAATAAAATAAATTTAAGGGAAAGATTACAAAAGGAGCGTTCAGCCAGAAATTTATCACAGAATTATCCTTGAAAAAACTAAAAAAAATATAATAATAATGCTGTGGGAGCACTAAAAGCCTAGTTGTACAACACGCATACGACTTCAAACCTAACAATTTTCGGCAAATGAATAATGACATAAATTTATTTATGGGCTAATAACTATTTGGGTATCTGAATTTTTATTTTATTTTTTTATTTTTTCTCCTTTAGTTTTAAAAAGGTATAAATATAGTACCCAACTTGAAAAATAATGAATCGCTATCTGTTAGTTTCCGTCAGTCCCAACTAAAGAAATTTTCACGTGTTACGAGACACTCTCGTAACACGTCACATGTCCTAAAAATTAAAAATAATAAAATAATAATAAAAAAAAAAAAACTAAAAACGTGTCAGTTCCAACTAAAATAATAATACTCCAAATTCCTTTTCTCTTCCTCTTCTCTCAAAAACACCAGCTCTTGCGATGATCTTTTTAAGAAATCCAACCCTCTTTCACCAAGAAGTCTCACCCTCTCTGGAGCTTTCGTTCGTGGGTTTCGATTGTGGGGTTTTTTTGTTGTTTGTGAGTTTCGGGTTCCGATTTCGATTTTGCCGAATAATCTGAATTAGATAATCAAGTACGTTGACTAGTTCTCCAAGCCAATTTCAATTCAACCCACAATTTAACCAGTTTTTTCTCTACTACTTTCAATTAATCAAGAAAAAATTTACAATGCTTTAGAAATGTAGGAAAAAATCAAAACTTTTTAATTGAGTTATATCTGGCAAAAGGAAAAAATCATATAAACTCATAAAATTAGATCCTTGATCAAATTCAATCACCCCCGGCTCGTTGGTCGGAAGGGAGGATCTCGTGGGTTGTGGGTTAAAGGGAGGAGATGGAGGGAAAACGACGGTGGGAGAGGGATCGAGGAGCTCGTGGGTTGTCTAGGATGACTTGACAATTGTGGGAGGGGGACGAGCTCATCTTCGTCGAAGGGATTTTCTGGTTGCTGGTTCTTCTTCACTATCGCCGGAGAGAGAGAGAGAGCGTGAGCGAGGGAGGGAGAGCGGTGGTTCTTCGCCGTCGCCGGAGTAAGAGAGAAAGTGATTGAGGGAGGGAGAGAGGAGAGGGAAATTTTAGGGATTTTGGTGTTTTTTAGGGTTTGGGGGAAGAGAGAGAGATGAAAATGGGGAGGCGGCAATTATTTAGGATTTTGGTGTTTTTTAGGGTTTTTTTTTATTATTATTAATTATTTTTATTATTTTTAATTTTTAGGACACGTGTTACGGGAGTGACATGTGGAAATTTCATTAGTTGGGACTGACGAAGACTAACGGAGGTAGTGATTCAGTATTTTTCCATAGGTTGGGTATTATATTTACACCTTTTTAAAACTTAAGGGGGAAAAAAAATAAAAAAAATGGAAACTCAGGTACCAAAATTGCTTTTAACCTTAAATTTATTCATGTATGGGTAATTCTATTTAATAGCCTCTTGTACAACTGTCATACAAGTGGTGATGAGGTGTCAATAAAAATCACTCCTAGATAATTTGATTGTCACATTATCAAGATGTACGCCAATTATATAAGAGTTTACTAAATAACATTACTATATTTATATTTAAAGAGTATTTATGTAAATTAGTTTGGGTAAAATCCACTTAACCCCCTCAAACTACCGCCCTAATGACAATCTACCATTCAAACTATCAATTACGACAATGTACCTCCCAAACTACCAAAACAATTACATTGTACCCCCAATGCTAACAAAATGACGAAATTATCCCTATAAAATTTTCAATAAGACAAAAATACCCTTAAAATTTTGAAAAAATTAAATTAAATTTTAGTATTTTTATTTTTATTTGAGTAAGGGTAATTTCATCATTTTGTTAAAATTCGGGGTACATTGTCATTGTTTTGGTAGTTTGGAGGGTAAATTATCACTATTGATAGTTTGGGGGGTAGATTGTCATTGATGTGGTAGTTTAAGGGAGTTAAGTAGACTTTACCCAATTAGTTTTAAATGTAGGTTGTTTTTGTCATTTCACATGTTATTAATGATTTTATTTAACGCCGGGATTTAGAAAAAAAAAATGTAGTTTAATGCAGCTCAACGTAACATGTGCTAGTTCATCAGGGCAACTTGTGAATGAGTGCCAACTCGTTCAATTCGGGGAAAAAATTAATTAACCCTAGTTTAAATCTTAAATCAACATGAACAATATAGTTTCTTGGTGGAGAAAAGGACAACCAGCTGATATACACCTTCTTTGCCTATTTATATCCCAAGTACGTTTGCTGGTCTCCTTGACCAACACTAAAGTTGCCTTTATTGATTGTCATTTCTTGTTAAGTAGAGAGATATGGGCATCTTCCATTGGTATCTACTTTAGCTTCTAATCCTCTGCATTTCTCTTCCCTTCATCTTCCACATTTACAGACGCAAACCAATTTCCCTCAAGCTTCCACCAGGCAGAAAAGGATGGCCTATCATAGGTGAAGCTTTGGAATATGCCATGGCCAACAAAAATGGCACTCCAGAGAAATTCATAACTGATAGAATGAGAAAGTACTCATCACCACAAGTGTTCAGAACCTCCTTTCTTGGAGAGAACTTTGCTGTCTTTTGTGGTGCCTCTGGGAACAAGTTCTTGTTTACAAGCAGTGGTGGAGCCATATAAGCCTTTGGGGGTGCCGTGAGATTTAAAAAAAAAAAAAAGATTTTCCCAATTTTATTTTATTATTATTTTTTTAAAATAGTAATAATTCCAAGGATGCTACTGTGTATGGTAAACTTTAATAATGCCAAAACTTATTACATATGTAAAAAATCCTTATCTAATACATATGTATGCTAAACTTTAATATCCATATGATTGTTTATTTTGTTGTTTAATGTTTATAAACTTTGATTGTTTCTTACGAGGTCGTGATTTAACCTAAAAATTTTAGGTTCATGAATAAACTTTAGGTTTATGAATTGATTGATTTAACTTGCCGAGAGCTTCAATTTAAATTCGATACTTGATAATTTTGTACTTCTAAAAAACCGTAAAGTGCAGTTCTAGACTTTCTTTTTTTTTTTGATATATATAGTGCCGACATATTACATTTCTAATATATCAATTTGAACACATATTTATGAACTTTTGTAGATATTTTTTTGTAATGCATATATTATGTGAATTACCAAATTTTTAGGGTATAGAAAATTTTAAGACACAAAAAAAATTTTAGCTGCACCCCCAATATGAATTGGCTGGCTCCGCCACTGTTTACAAGTGAGAACAAGCATGTCACCACATGGTTACCACAATCAATATTGAAATTTTTTCTTTTTCCCACCGATGTTGAATATTCTGCCAAAGTAGAGATAGCCAAAATACATGCCCTTCGCCCTGAGTTTCTCAATCCAGAAGTTCTACAACGTTACATACCCATCATGGATTCCATGTCAAAACAACACTTGGAGACAGATTGGTCCCCCTGTAAACAAGTGAAGGTTAATTAAATCACCACTTATCTCAAAAGCAAACATTTATAACACTCAGGACCTTTACTCTGATATCATATTAAATCACAATTTATTCTAAAATTTTAAGCTAGCCAACATATTAAATCACATTAAATCTCAGGATTTTTAGCATAAGTCCTCAAATAAGAAAGGAAAACTCGCTCTCTGAGCTCCTCTAGAAACTTTGCTTCTCCTACTTCCTTTGAACTTCAGCCTGCTTCCAACCTTTCCATCATGGATCCCCCACAAACAGAAATAAAATCTCTCATTGCCCAAACTGAAGCTCTATCCTGGGAGGACCCCTCCACCCAGTTAGAAACCCTCCCCCTCAAGCAAGTAACTGATGAATATCTTCCCCTTGTAGGGCATATCATTTCTCAGAAAACTCATAACAACCAATCTGTTAATGCTTCCCTCACCAAAGCCTGGTCTTTTGCCGTCCCTTTCTCCTTTGCAGTGCTCGGACCAAATCTATTTCTTTTCAAATTTTCAAAACAGGAGCATATCACCAGGATTCTAGTTCAGACCACCTGGAATGTCAATGGTTCCCTTCTAGCTCTTCAAAAGTGGTCTCCTACTGCTACTATAGGAGAACTAATCCTGAAAGATGTTCCTTTCTGGATACAAGTGCATGGGCTGCCACTATGCAATATGACATCCAGAAATGCAGTAGCCATTGGGAAAGGATTGGGCCATCTCCTGAAAGTTGATGAGGTCAATGGCGCAACATCAACTTTTCGTAGCTACCTCAGGATTCTGGTAGAGATAGACTCTTCAAAGCCTCTGAATCCAGGGTTCTCTTTTGCAAGACCTGATAGTGGAGTTACTTGGGTGAGCCTAAAGTATGAAAGGCTTGACGTTTACTGCACTGAATGTGGCTTGATTGGGCACAAACAGCACACCTGCCTAACTCCTCAAGCTAATAGATCACCAGCCAGGTACAAATCCTCCCTCAAAGTCAATATGCTCTCCAATCTCCTTCCCACTCAATCCTATGAACATCGTACAGTAAATACAACCCTACAAGGTTCTTCTCACGAGTTAAGCAGTGGCCATGAGTCAACCCAGCTCCAAGCTAGTCAACCTGAACACTCCCTCAAGCCTATGTCTAACCTGACATCCCATTACCCCAAGCCCTCCTCAAACACGCCACAGTCAGCTCACCACCTATCACAAATAGCCTCTCCTACCAAACATGTCAGCAATCCCACCTCCACTACTACAGGAAACATGGACATACCCCTTCACATCCCATTAAATGCTCTCTCTATTTCTCAAAAACCCATTACACCACCTGTCAACAACAAGTTGGATATCAACCAATATCCTGAATCCTCCTTAATGGACCTTACTCCTCCCAGGCCCATTATAGCCCACTTAGACTTCTCTGCCCAACACCTTCAGCCCAAGTCTACTCAAACCCTCTCTCCTGTCCCAACGGAATTAACGGACACTGATCTTTTGGTCACTCCCGCCAAAAAAATCCTCACTTCAACCAGAAAAGCTTCCCATACCCCTAAAATTCCCTCTCTCACTATCTCGGATAAAAACCAGCTCTCTAACACCAGCTCCCCCATTTCCCCCCCCCCCCCCAGCTCTCCCTCCTCCTCTCCAAAGAATAAGAAAAGAACAAGATCAAATGTTCTGCTCACCCCCTCAAAAAAAGGTCCTGGATCTCTCACTGACCAAGAAACCCTCACACCCCAACCAAAAGACTATCCTATGCCCTTTGCTCCAGGTCTTTTTGGAAAGACCCCAGCTAGAGCAATGTTCAAAGCAGCTCGCAAAGGAAAAAACAAAATGGTCATAGCAGGGGAGAATGCTGAAGTTGATGTAAACTTGAAGGGAGGCTGTGTCAAGCCTCCCCAGCACAAATGAAGATCCTTTCTTGGAACTGCAGGGGGCTCTCCAGGCCAGCTGCAGTTCGTAGTTTTGAGGGTCCTGATCCGTGATCACTCCCCAGATGTTCTTTTTCTCTCAGAAACCAAAACTCCCCCTCCCCAAGTATCTGCTACTTTGAACAGACTTGGCTTTTTTCAGATGTCTCAAGTAGCTGCGTGTGGTGCTAGTGGTGGATTAGTTGTTACATGGAGGACTGGTGTGGATCTTGATTGCTTCATCACAAACAAGAACAACATCTCTGCATGGTGTTACTCTGATCCACCACATGCTCCTTGGATTCTCTCTTGTATCTATGGCCCCCCTTACAGAAATGACAAGCAGGCCTTCTGGGATTCTTTCACCTCTGTTGGTGAATTTTTGAGGCCCCCTGGCTGTGTATTGGAGACTTCAACTCCATTTTGAACCAGTCAGAAAAATTTGGTGGTAGACCTGTTGTTACTTCTGGTAACTCCTACTTCAGAAATTTCATTAATCAATTTGGTTTGATTGATCTTGGGTTTGCTGGAAACCCCTACACCTGGTGTAATCACAGACATGGTCCTGATATCATTAAAGAAAGACTAGACAGAGGTCTAGCATCCCCAAATTGGACCCACTTACACCCCGAATACTCCCTCCATATTCTAGCTTTCAACTCTGATCACAATCCCATATCCCTAAACACAAACAAAAAACTCCTTTTTCCTCCCTAGGCCTTTCAGATTTGAGGAGTTTTGGTCCAAAGACCCCTCTTGTGGGAAGGTGATAGAAACTGCATGGAAAGCTCCTGTTTATGGTAATCCAGCCATCTATCTTCCCAAAAAGCTCAAACATACCAAAAATGCTCTGTTGAAATGGAATGCTTCTCACTTTGGTAACATCCAGAAAAACATAAAGGCCACTCTTCTTAAGCTTGACCAAATTCAGCAAACCCCTCCTTGCAATTTCTCTGTTGATAAGGAAATACAATTGAAGCTTGAGTTAGAGCAGCTTCTCAAGCATGAAGAGACTCTGTGGCGTTCTAAATCCAGGGATTCCTGGCTGACTTGCAAAGATCTTAATACAAAATACTTCCACACCTCTACTATCATTAGAAGGAGGTCAAATGCTGTCAACTTTCTCAAAACAGATTCTGGTGATTGGGTGTCCTCAAGGACAGATATTGGGAGATCTTTCACCAATCACTTCACCTCTCTTTTTTCCACCTCTAACCCCATCATTGAAGTTGAAATGCTGGACCTCTTTTCAAAGGTTATCACTGAGGAGGACAACTCAACCATCTGCTCCATTCCCACTGAATTGGAAGTAATTCAAGCTCTGGCCAGTCTAGGATCCTCCAAAGCCCCGGGTCCTGATGGTTTCCCTGCCCTCTTCTACAAGAAATACTGGAGTTATGTTAAGGATGATGTGATGAAATTTTTTTGGAACTTCTTCATGAATAATCACTTGCCTAGGGAGCAAAACCACACTTTCTTAGCCCTCATTCCAAAGGTTAGTGGGTCTCATACTGCTCATCAATTTAGACCTATAAGCCTTTGTAACATTGTCTACAAAATCATCTCAAAAATCTTGGCCAACAGATTAAAACCCCTGCTCCATAAATTCATCTCCCCTAACCAGTCGGCCTTCATCCCCAAAAGAAATATCCAGGATAACACCATTCTGGCCCATGAGCTTCTTCATACTTTTAGGAGCAAGAAAGGTAAATGGGGGTTTTTGTTTCTAAAAATGGACATGGAAAAGGCCTTTGATAGAATGGAATGGAATTTTCTTCTTGCTATCATGGAGAAACTGGGTTTCTGTTCAAACTAGATCACCTGGATTAGAGCCTGCATCTCTTCTGCTTCCTTCTCCATTCTCTTAAATGGCAACCCCTTTGGTTTCTTCTCCCCTGAGAGAGGTTTGAGGCAAGGAGATCCTCTCTCTCCTTTCCTCTTCATCATTGGCTCAGAGGTCTTCTCTAGACTGATGTATAGAGAGGAATGTACTGGTGCTATCAGAGGTTTGAAGATTTCTAGAAACAATGCAGCTATTCATCATTTGCTGTTTGCTGATGACCTGCTCATTTTTGGCAGAGCCAACCTAGCTGAAGCCACTAGCATAAACTCTTGCCTTGAGAAGTATTGTAGATGGTCTGGCTAGAAAATTAACTCCTTCAAGTCATCCATCCGTTTTAGCAAAAACACTAATCCTTCTTTAATCTCCTCCATCTCAGCCATATTACCATACACTTCCAACCCAACAAAGTCACTTTACCTTGGCCTGCCTATTATGATGGGAAACTCGAAAAGAGATGCTTTCAACTTTATCCTTGACAAGGTTTTAAGTAAGATGGAGGGCTGGAGAGCAAAAACACTATCCCAAGCAGGTAGACTGGTTCTTATCAAATCAGTTGCTGCTACCATTCCCTCCTATGCAATGAGTACATTTTTGCTTCCCTCTTCTTTCTGCTCTCAGCTGGATAGGAGTTTCAAAAACTTTTGGTGGGGTTTCCCTCCTGCAAAGTCCATAAACCTCACTCTAAAAGCTTGGGACACTTTATGCATTCCAAAAGACTTGGGAGGTTTGGGAATCCAGAAGATGAGAGAGGTTAATCTTGCCCTGGTTTCAAAGCTAGGATGGAACCTCTTATGCAAGGCAGACTCGATGTGGGTGGCCCAACTCAGAGGTAAGTATCTTCACTCAAACTCTATTCTCACCCCCTCTCCCCTTTCTTCTTCCTCTTGGCTGTGGAAAGGCATCACAAATTCCATTTCTGTCATTTCAAAAGGTGCCTGTCTCAAAATTCACAGACAATCCTCTCTCCCCATCTGGAGCTCCCCGTGGATTCCCACTCTAAATTCTTATATCCCCATTCTTTCTCCTCATCTGATCCAGCCTCTCCCAAACCTTTTGATCACTGACCTCTTCTCCCACACCTTAAATTCCCCTGAAACCTACTGGAACATCCCCTTGATAAACTATCTTTTTGATTCCTCTAGTGCTAGGGAGATACAGAAAATCAGGATTTCAAACTCTCCTTCTGAAGAGTACATTTGGACTCCCTCCCCCTCTGGTTTGTTCACCTCAAAATCTGCTTACAAGCTCATAACCACCCCCAAGGATCTCCATAGCTTCCTCTCCTCTAACCCCCACCCAATGGAAAGCCCTTTGGAAACTAAAGCTGATGGATAGACTAAAATTATTCCTATGGAAAGTTGCTTGGGACATTGTCCCCTCCAAGACTAGGATCAATGCTGTGTTCCCCATTCCCCAGGCAGACTTAATCTGCCCCTTATGCAAAGTAGAAGAGGACTCTCTTCATCACCTCTTCTTCAGATGCTTTTTTGCTAGAATTTCTTGGAGATCTTCCCATTGGCCTCTTGATTCTCTGAAATGGTCCACTCTTACTTTGCCAAATTGGATTATCGGTATTCTATCTCCTAACAAATATTTTGGTATCCCCTTAGTTGACACTCATCTCTTCCAAATATTTGCAACTGTTCTGTGTGATTCTCTTTGGTTTGCCAGGAATCAAGCTATTCACAATGGAGTTTTCCCCAAAGCTTCTAATTTTGCTGAGAATATCATGAGGCTCTCCTTAGAACACTATGCAGCCTGGAACACCACCTCTCAACCAATGAAAGAAAGCTGGAATCCCCCTCAACAAGGTAGTTACAAGGTCAACTTCGACATTGCTACTGCAGACCATTTCTCTGTTCAAGCTGCTGTATGCAGAGATGCTAATGGCCAAATCATCAAGACCTTGTATCAATTCAGCCCCATCTATGAGCACGCCTATGGAGAAGCTCAAGCAGCCCTGCTGGCTGCAAAACTGGCCACGTCTTTGAAGATAGAATCCTTTGTTTTAGAAGGAATTTCTGATATTGTAATTTCCTCTTTGTAGCAACCTTCCACTGTTTTGGATTGGCAAATAGCTAGCTTAATTTCAGATGTTATTTCTCTTATTCCTTCCTCCTCTCACTGGGAGGCAAGGAAAGTTAACAGAAGTGCAAACTTCTGCACCCATTACGTGGCATATTGGGCCGCAGCTAGAGTTTTCTCTGGCTGCATTCCCACCTTTTTTTCTCCTTTTTCTCCCCCCATTTCCATCCCCATCTGTAGTGGAAAAGATCCACCTCCCACCCTCCCCTCCTTGTGAGGGATGTGTTTTTGTGTTTGTAGTCCCCTTGGTTTTTCTATGAAGCAGTTTGTTACCAAAAAAAAAAAAAGAATATTTTATATTCTTCTTTACTATATTTCCTTGTAGGGTTTATATATTCCTGTTATGTTAGAGTAAGTCTATTGTTTCTTACAAACTACTCATTGTCTATTTATAAATGCAAAGTTATGTAATACAATTCAATATATATAGGACTAAAACAACGTAACCCATACATCTCTCCGCTCTCTTTTATTTTTCTTTCATATATATTTCTATATAACGAATGAATTTAATTATTAATTAATTTATAGTACTATGTGAAATGAGAAGATTTGCTAGATATTAATCATTTAATTTATCATAGGTTTTCCCCCTGTTAAAGAAGTACACCTTCGCAGTGGCTTGCCGGCCGGCTGTTCATGAATATCAAAGACCACGACCAAGTAACCAGATTTGCATATACCTTCAATCTTGTTTCTACTGGCCTCTTATCCATTCCTATAAATCTTCCGGGCACAACTTTCAGTCCTGCAATGAAAGCAGGCAAACTCATTCGTGAGGAGCTTTTGGGCATCATTAGAAAGCGAAAAATGGAGCTCTCTAGGAATATAGGATCTTCACAAGTAGACTTGTTGAGTCGTCTGCTCCTTGTAAGGGATGAGAATGGCAGCGGAATGGAGGAGAAGGAGATCGCTCATATGATTTTAGGTTTCATCTTCGGCAACTATGTGACGATAGGTGTTGCCATTACAGTCGTCCTGAATTATCTGGCGGAGTTTCCCCAAGTATATACCAAGGTCTTAAAAGGTACTTTTCTAATATAACCCTCAATAAATGTGACCCAACACGTAGAATATTAAGTTTACATGGTTTGTTTGGTTGACAGAACAAATGCAGATTGCGAAGTCCAAAGGTGAGGAGGAATTGTTGAATTGGGAAGACATTCAGAAGATGAAGTATTCTTGGAATGTAGCATGTGAAGCAATGAGGTTAGGACCACCTGCTCCAGAAGCATTCAGAGAGGTCACAGCTGACTTTAGTTATGCAGGTTTTACAATTCCAAAGGGATGGAAGGTATGTGACGAATATGCGTACATACGAGCCAACAAGGGTGGAACCAGAATTTCTCATGGGAGGGGTAAAGCATTAACAACGCTATGGCCCCCGCCCCCTGGTTCCATCCTTACAAGCCAACCTAGAATTGGCTTGGGACTTACTTTTTTGAATCCAATTTCTTGCAGACATACTGGACTGTAAGTTCAACCAACAAAAATCCAGAATATTTTCCTGATCCAGAGAAGTTCGATCCTTCAAGATTTGAAGGGATGGGGCCTGCACCATACACTTTTGTACCATTTGGAGGAGGACCTCGAATGTGCCCTGAAAAGGAATATGCACAAGTAGAAATTCTCACTTTCATCCATAATGTGGTGACCAAATTCAAATTGGAGAAAGTAAATCCGAATGAAAAGTTTATATACAATTACAATTTGTCACCTATTCCAGAGAATGGTCTTCTGGTTCACTTACACCCTCTCAATAATTAGTGTCAAGAGTTGGTCTCTCAACCATATTTAATAAACCCTTATTCCAGAAGTTGTCACATCCAATAAGAGAACACCCTGTTACGATCCTTTAAGATGATCTTCAAATCTCTAATAGTTTATTTTATTTAGATTTATCTTTATTTCAATATTACTCTTTATTTTCATGTAAGAGTCTTGATGACTCAGCCTAGTTTATATTCCAATAAGAGCTGCTGACTCAGCCCTAAAATATCACTACAAGAAATTTACTCATCAGGGGTGACTAATACTCAACTATTAGGGGCGACTTTTGAAAGTTACCCCTAATAGTTAAGTATTAGTGTCCACAACAAAGTGGACGCTAATAGCCGACCGAAAAGATAAATATTAGCGTCTCTAATAACTCGACCCTAGTATACACGTGGAAATTATTCAAGAGGCGGGAAAAATATAAGCGGCCAAAAAAAACTTTTAGCGTCGACAATTAGTGGACGCTAAAAGTTGGCAAAAAATAAAAAAATCAAATAAAAGATCAATAGCATCCACTATGAGAGTGGATGCTAATACTTAAGTATTAGGGTTAGAGGACCCTAAAGCTTAGGTAGAAAAATAAATAAAATTGATGCCCAATAGCGTCCACTAAAAGTAGACGTTGAAGACCCATTATTAGCATCCACTTTCAAAGTGAACGCTAATATTTAAGTATTAGGGTCCACTTTAGTGGACCCTAAAGATTAGGTAGAAAAATAAAAAATAAAATAGAATAGATGCCCAATAGCGTCCACTAAAAGTGGACGCTGAAGACCCATTATTAGCGTCCACTTTCAAAGTGGACACTAATACTTAAGTATTAGGGTCCACTCTAAAGATTAGGTAGAAAAATAAAATTGATGCCCGATAACGTCCACTAAAAGTGAACACTGAAGACCCATTATTAGCGTCTACTTTCAAAGTGAACGCTAATATTTAAGTATTATGGTGTACTAAAGTGGACCCTAAAGATTAGGTAAAAAAAAATAAATAAATAAAAATAGATGCCCAATAGTGTCCACTAAAAGTGGACGCTGAAGACCCATTATTAGCATCCACTTTCAAAGTAGACGCTAATACTTAAGTATTGTGGACCCTAAAGATTAGGTAAAAAAATAAATAAATAAAATAGATGCCCAATAGCTTCCACTAAAAGTGGACGCTGAAGACCCATTATGAAAGTGGACGCTAATACTTAAGTATTATGGTCCACTTTAGTGGACTCTAAAGATGAGGTACAAAAATAAATTTAAAAAAAAAAAATGGAGTTTGGCTTGCCTTCAGAAAAAATTGCTGGAATTCTCGTGTAAAACTATATAATTAAACAGCATATTGTTTATATAAATTAAGTGGTTTTTGTGTTTGGTTAAAAAACAATGATTAACCTCCAAAATCAATATTTTTTTTTATTAATTTAAACTTTCAAAATAATTAATAATTTATTATTATGGTATCAGATAGCTTTTCTTAAACAACAATTTGTTTGTAATAGAGGTACTATTTATCTTGACGAAAATGAAACTCAGAGTAGTCTTCGTATATAATAATTTAGTTTGAAATTGGAAAACTGGGGACTTCAAATATTTCCCCATCATTGACAGCATTACAATGTTGATTCATATTGACGTTAACTACCTTTAATTACAAGATATTTTTTGTATTTGAGCAAATCTCCTTTATTTTGATCATCTTTTTTTGGTTATTGACTTTTGCATATATATATTCATATTGACGTTAACTACCTTTAATTACAAGATATTTTTTGTATTTGAGCAAATCTCCTTTATTTTGATCATCTTTTTTTGGTTATTGACTTTTGCGTGTATATATATATATATATATATATGATAAAATTTTAACCGTAAAATAAAAGCTCTCCCTTTCACTTATTCCATATGTACAATTGTTTCAATATATATATATATATATATATATATATATATATTAAAAAAAGGAAAAATTTGAATTTGATGCAATATCCCCCTCCATTCGGGTTTGGCGTTAAAATGTTAAATTACTATATATCTTAAAAATTTAAGCTAATAATTAATTATAAGATAAATATCACATTAATGATCTTTTATACTAAAAATTTATTAACTTTAAATTTGTAGTTAATATTTTAATAATAAAAACATTTTTAATATTTGACTCATCGAACCTATAATTTGATGCAATATCTCCTTCCATTAGGATTTGGCGTTAAAATGTTATATCCCAAAAATTTACCTCCGATAATATGTCATTATTTATTTTATATAAATTATCAAATATTCGATCGATCATGATAGGATTAAATGATCGATCAAACTTCAAACAAATTAAAGGTTCGATCGAATATCCGATCGATCCTAGTGAATTAGTTCGATTGATCGTGATAGGATCAATTATCGATCAAACTGGACACAATTGAAATTGAAGGTTCGATCAAATATCCAATCGATCCTAGTGAATTAGTTCGATTGATCGAAGTGGATTAGTCTAATCGATAATTATACAATCAAATGATCAAGCGAACTTTATACGATTGTAGGTTTGACCAATCGTCCAATCGATCATAGTCCATTAGTCTGATATATCATGCTAGGATCAAATAATCAATCGAACTTGACACATTGAAAGTACGATCAAATGTGCGATCAATCGCAGTGCATTAGTCGAATCAATTGTGATAAAATCGAAGTATCAATCTAGTTTGATTGATACTAGTGAATTGGTTTGATTGATTATGATATGATCAAATGATCAATCAAACTTGAAAAAATTGATGGTTCGATCGAACATCTAATCGATCCTAGTGAATTTGTTCGATTGACTGTGATATGATCAAATGATCAATCAAACTTGAAAAAATTGATGGTTCAATCGAATATCTGATCGATCCTAGTGAATTAGTTTGATTGATCGTGATAAGATCAATTGATCAATCCAACTGGATACAATTGAAGGTTCAATCGAACATGTGCATCTTACATGTTCAATAAATACATGTAAGTTTTATAGATTATGTTAAAAGAAATTCTTTTAACCTCGTTTGAAGAAAAACTTTGTCCATATATATATATATATATATATATGTGTGTGTGTGTGTGTGTGTGAGAGAGAGAGAGAGAGAAAACTACAAATGATGTATATATATTAGCAAATAAAAAATAGAAAACTTTACAATTATGACCCAAATTTTTTTTTTTTTTTTTAAATTTCAATAAATTTTGACTTAAAAAAAAAAAAAATTAATAAGCTAATCTAATTGTCTTAATAAGTTCAAATAAAAAAAATTAAAAAGTGGACAATCAGCATCAACATTATAGGATAATGTTGACGCTGATAGTATGATTATCAGCGTCGACTCACATGGGTCGATGCTGATAGATTTAGAGTAATGATACAGGTTATATATAATAATATATATATATATAACACGATCGTCCAGGACATTTCCCCCCCACCCCAAAAAATTTCCCCCTAAACCCATTTTCCCTCCACCCCATCTCCCTCCACCCAAATTCTCTCTCCACCGGCACCGGCGCTGGCTTTGTGATCCCACTGAAACCAGCGCCGTGATCTCCTCTCCCCCACTGAAATTATTGCTCAAAATTGTCCCTCTGGGAAACCCTCTCTTTTTTCACTGCAGCTTTCTGAGGCTTCTTTGCCTACCCGACCCGGTTCACGCAAACCGGATCCGAACAACCCATCGATGCTTGCCGTGTTTCTCACCTAGTAACCAACCTTCTATTCTCGCATAAACCCTAAGCTCAAGTCCGATCGCTTCACCATGGGAGACTACAACGAGGTGCTTATGCGCAACCAGCAAAACGCCGCCGTTCAGGCCCACACCAAAGTCCAGAACCGAGCCAGCGTCCAACAGCTCAAACTGGTTCGTTCTCTCTCCACTTCCGACTCCTCGTTCTTGTTTGTGAAATTCTCTGGGTTTTATTGTTTGGTCGTAGTTAAGGTTTTTTGCAAAATCTCTTCAACCCTAGGTCTGACTCAGAAAAAAAGGTTGATCTATATTTTGATGGTACAGATTTGTTAATTTTAACTGGGTTTTATTTGATCCATATTATTACTTCTTTATATTTGGTGGATTTGGTTCAATTGATTGATTATACATCTGAATTTTTGATACAACACATCTTAGTAGAGGAAATAGAAATAGTGTTCTTATCTGAATTTCAAAATTGCTAATTTTGATGTAAGGAATTTAGTGTTGGAACAATTTTTTAATCACAATCATTGCAACAATTTAGCTGGGCTTGCAAAAACATCATGGTGAAGTTATGTGGTGGACTTGATTATTGACTTTCGCTTGCAATGCAGATTGGGTAGAGCCATCCCACTGGTCTAACAGCCAACCTGTTAAAGGTTTTTGAGCCTCGACCACCTTTGGAGTTTAAACCGCCTCCAGAGAAGAGGAAATGCCCGTCATTAACAGGTTTATTGTTGTGGTCTAGAGCGTGTTTGAATGGTTTTCGTTTTGATACTGATTTGTAAAATTATAATATGATCATCGTTCTTCTTAATATTATGAAGGGATGGCGCAATTTGTGAGTAGGTTGCTGAGCCTGGAGATCCTGAATATGCTCCGCCTGTCCAAGAGGCTGAAACTCCTGTAAGATGTTACATTTCTGTAGGGGGTTGATCTATGCTCCAGTGCTTTACATTGGATAATCATTTGTCTCTGTTGTCACAATTTGCTGAATGGATGGCCAGATCACAAATTTTTTTCTTTGAAATTTTTTGTATATGGCATATATTAGTTTCTTCTAGGAGTTTTATTCTAACAGCTTTAGAGGAAGCACATCAAGGAGGACGCATAATTATTTCAACTTATTTAACTGAATGGTCATGAATTATGTGTGATTCTTTTCGGTCCATGGAAGTGATACCAATGAAGTATTCTGTTCATTAATTACAAAATGAGTGATACAATTCAAACTGAACTGACCCTAAATTTCAACTACTTGGTTCAGCTCTAAGTTAGTGATATAACATAACCGTTAAGAAAATTTTGACTTGTTACTGATGTGTATTTTTTTCTCTCATCGTCACATATCTTGGGAATATAAGACAGAAAATTGCTAAGCCTATCTGCAGAGGTTCTTCTGATTGTTGTTTGAATCTTCCTTTTTATTTTTATTTTTCATTTTGTTGTCTGTGTGCTTTCATGCGAGTAAAACAATTGCCTAAGGAGGTGTTACAAACTAACCAATTCCAAGCACGTAAACCACCCTTACCCTGAGAGGAAAAGCAACAAACTTAGCTTCGTCGTAAAAAAAAAGTATGCGTCTAGTTTATTTTCTGCTTATTTTGATTGTGGTAATTTTATCTTTATTAATTAAATGGCGTAATAATTGGTTTGGTAGACTTAATTGTTAAACTTGGGGTGAGAATCATATTTTTCAATTTGATTATATTTCTTGCCTATGAAATCTTAAAATTTGATCAGCAATTTCTCATTACAGGCTGATCTTGCCACTGCTAAGCCAAATATCGTGCTGTTTAATGTGAACTTCTTTAATGGTCTTCCACAAGATGTGTTCAGAGGAGTTAGGTCCACCAATTTCTTTCCTAAGAAATGGGCAATACATGCACTCGATGTTGGGTTCGGTTTTAACTGTCTACTAGTTTATATGCTTTTCTCTGTGTACAAAAGGGATCATCTTACTATACTGAAGCTAATGTTGAAGTTGACTTGATTTGTAAGTCCAAATGTATTCAATGAGAATATGTTTGTATCAACTCATTTGATCTAAAGATCCTTTCTTTTTTCAATCTATATCAGTTCAGAGCTCTTTCAAACTTGAATGTTCAACTATAAGGGTTTTCTTCTTTAAATTTCATCAACTATTAGAGTTGAATCTCATCCATATTCCATCATTTTAAAAAATGTAAATTTGATTTGAAAAAGTATTTATGTTCTTATACTGCTAGCACCCTAAACTATAAAGCTATATAAGCCAGAAAGATTGAGTAGGTTCTCGTATATTCAATATATCTCTTCGCATGTTCTAGTTGCACAAAACCCCTTAATGTAATCAGACTTATGGGATCGTAGGTCCTCAACGTTTTCTATGATGAGTTGCTTGGTTGCTTATTGTAAATTATTGGTGTACAAATTCATTACTAAAATGTATTCTAGTGATACCCTAAATAGGCTTATTTTATTATTTTGTAAGTATTTCGCGTGTTTGCTAAAAGGAAGAGGTTACATTTTTCCTTTTATGGGTCAACTGTAAACTAATGTTACAAGCTTGTAAAATTCTCTTTGTTCTATTTTGCTACATCCTTCAATATTTTCATACTATTGAAGCATAGAATCTTTTAGTTCGTGAAAATTAAATGCACTTTGTTGGTTTTGTTTTGTCGAGGTCATGATGTGTTGTCAAAAAAGTCTTGTGTGATTTTCTACTTGCTTTTCAAGCTTGAAACTTTGACAATAAATATATCTTTCACTTACAAAACAGAAAGGAATAAAGCTATATGGTTATCAACAATGCCCTTGCCATGCTTGCAACCTTCAGCACACATTAGCATTGTGAGGTGGCCAAAACATGTGCAAATTCAGCCATCAATCGGCCGCATCTTTCTCTATCAAGACATAAGATTATACTGCATCCGTTTTTTGATTCAGTATTTTTCTTCACTCCCCCGCGATTTTTTATCAAACAAACAACCAATCCTTCACGATTTTTTGAGAATGATTAATTCCATCATAAATTCTTGCAAACAACACATGCTAAAAGAATCAAATGAGATGAAACAAACACAGAATAATTAATTTTACATAAGGCCAGGAGTTGGGAGCATTCCAATAATCAATATTATGTACAAATCACTAGGTACCTACTACCTACCAAGTACACAATGAATCAAGAAGGATAAAAACAAAAGAACAAAAGAATCTTATGTTTAGTCACATGAAGGATATAATTGCTATCTTTTCTAAGCTATATTGTAGAACATGATCTTTTAACAACATCAGGAAAAAGGCAATGCCTGTCATCAAGAAATGCAATTGCGTTAGGAAAATCCCCCACACTAGCACACATACATATGGATCAAGTACCAATCATCAAATAGGTTAACAAAGTAAAGCTTAGCATAAAATCTTAGCAATCATATGAATAACATATTTCAACATCAAAATCGATATAATAATATCATTTACTATCCAACTACAAGCACACCTCAGCCAGTATAGAAGAAATGTAGAATTTTGCTTCTTAAAAGAAAATGCCAAAAAAATTTATTGATAAATCCTAGCATGCACTTTTGAGACACAAAATTAGAGGCTAAATTATCTTCTACTCTTGATAAAAGCACTCATTACTGGAGTAACCCCTTGGTCAAAAAAGCTCTAAAGAAGTTTTGACTGGCCTTAAGAACTCTATATGGTACAAATTCATATCTTGATTACATTGATCTTGCTAAATTTTCAAACATGAACACAAGCAATCAACAACTAAACACACACAAAACATTATATATATATATATATATATATATATATATAAATGATACATTCGTTTTCATATCTACCCAGCCCATTAGAACATTTTTGTATCTATCCATAACATGAAAATTTGCTTTCTTTCATCGTCAAACTTTAAGTTACATGGCTTGGGTGGAGTCTGATCAATTACATTGGGCTCATCAGTTCCAACCACATTCTCTAGCTCCAATACCTAAATAAATATATGGAAGGAAAGTAGAAGTTTAAGGCATCGACACTCCTTGTGTTGGTTCAACATAAAGGAAAAATGAGAACTAATCTAGGAATTTCAGATTCCAGTATAAAAGAAGTGATTTGAAGTATTCAACATTAATATATTCCACTGTCGAACATCCAACAACAATCAATACAGCAATTGTGCATGTTCTACTCTACATGGTGGCACAAAACACCCACTCCTAAAGGATAAATAATGATCAAATACTTTTAACCATCCATTAGGCACAAACATTCGACATTTATTTACAAAGCAATCATCCATGGGCAAGATGCTTGAGGTTATGATAAATTAAAAATGTGATTGCACTATCAATTCTACCAGTCTCTCCCATGAAAAATATATTGCTCAAGGGCAGAAAATTGGAAGATGTTCACCCCCAATGTTGCTACATTCACTTATTTTTGTATTAATGGACAAAAAATCAATTAATAGCTTACACAAGTTGAAAAACCATAAGCAACGAGTATACATAAGAAGCTACGAATCAACAGCAAGGGAAAGGTTAAAAAGAGACCAAAAAGAAAGAAAGGAAAAAAAACAAAAGAGTTGGGGATTTCAAAATTAAGCTCTAGCCTCAATTATAACATGTTGCAGGCCACTTTTGAATCAGCACAAGTTCATTATCCATTTTACATTGATGGTTCATCAGATCCGTACAAATGTCAACTTTGCAAACAAGTTTAAGGAGAGCTTAAGGTCTTAGGTCATGGCGGGGACACTCTGAAAACAAAACATTCGACAATAACACAACTCCACTAGAATAGACAACAATATCTTAGAATGGGGACTTGAGAGAGTTTATAGGTGCTCCAAATGAATCAATAGCTATTCATACACTTTTCTAATGACCACCAAATGGCTTTTTGCCTTCTTAATGAGTTGTATATGAGAATGTGCTTTTTGGAAGGTATTCACATAGAATTGACCCACATAAACAAAACAAAGGTGTTCACATAGAATGAGTATTGGTGGGCTCTTTTTTGTCTTTTTTCCTTCATATATTCAGAGGCATCATAAAAGTAATCATCTGAGTGATGAAGTAGATTTTGCTATGGACCTTATCATCATACACAAATAACATTGAGACCAATTACAATGATCCCAAAAAAAAAAAAAAAAAAAAAAAAAAAAAAAAATTCTCAATTTTCTAACAAAATTATATTTCTCAGGTCTGTACCTTATTCAGTGTATGTCCAACAATATAAATTCCAGGACCCAACCAATGAAAATATATTGAAGTTTACAATTTTTTAACCATCTAATCAGCAAATCTATTTTGAACAAAGCTCCATAAGTCACTAAGTAAAACAAGCACTAGAAGCTAATCAATTAGTCAAATCTAAAGCGAGAGAGAACCTGAGAGAGACATTGATAAAGAGGAGATTTCTAGAAGAGGTGAAAGGATAAGAAGAGCTAAGCACTAGAAAACTCCAGGACATATATTTCATCATTATCTCTCACTCGGTCTTTCTCAGAAATGAAGCTTCCTTTTCACAAAGAAAATACCAACAACCCATTTGAAACAGAGAATGAGCAATGAAAAATTTGAGAACCATGACAAAGTTGAGAACGAAATTGAAACGTAATAGACAAAGCAAAAAGTGAAAGAAGTGGAAATGAAATAGCTTGCTTACTTGCCTTGATTTTTCAACCTTGTGAAAGGCTCAGAGAGCCCAACGGTCTCAGGAGGCCTTGGCCTTCTTGGCGTGGTGGAGGCCGCTTGGCCCAATAGAGGGCGATGTCGACTTCGGCGCGGTTGAGCTTAACGGCAGTGCCAATGGAGCCTTTGGCGGAGGCGTGGCAGAAGCTGAAGAGGCCCTCGAAGACCGGGCAGTCCTCGCTGACGTTGAAGCACTTGAGGTGGCGCGAGAAGGCTGGGTCGGTGAAGATCTCCGGCGTGGTAGAGCTGGTCATCGCACGGTGGGGAAGGCCAACAGTGGTGGAGGTTGTCGCACAAGGGGGAATTTTGGGGGGCGAGGGAATGGGTTTGGGAAGAAAATGGGGGGAAGTGAAAAAATGGGTCTAGGGGAAAAGGTTTGACGCAGGTTTTGAATTTTTTTTTTTTTTTTTTTTTAAATAGGTGTTACGCCGTGGCGCATGCCACGTCAGCGGTGTGCGTTACTATTCACACACGCCGCGTAACCTCTATCACTACTCTTGGCGCAGTGGGTGAAATTTTCGGAAAATTTTTTTTTGTATCTCCCCTTTTTTTCTTCTTCGCCTCTCCAACCCATTCTTCTCATGTTATCCCCCTTCTGCAGTTCTGAACAATACCAGGAGAGAGAGCTAGAGTGAGAGAGAGAGAGAGAGAGATCGACACAAGAGAGAAAGAGAGAGTGACAAACAAACGGAGAGAAACAGATGAGACCGCGAGAGAGAGAGAGATGCGATTCAAAGTTGCAAACGCACAACCATGTATTTTCTCCCTCTAGTTGCAGACACACAGCCAGGTTCTCTCTCATTCAGTCCACTTTCTCGCTCTCCTCTCTCTCTCTCTCTCTATCTATATATATATATATTGTTTTCTTAGGTTTTATTCAATTTTTTTACGTTAATCTCAGATCTGACTTTTGGTCTGTGATATGATATATATCTCTTTGTCTCTCTCACTAATGAACATTTGTCTTTCTCTAGTTGCCGAGCAAGGAAGAAAGAAGAGCTTTAGGTAAATTTTCTTCCTCTTCGTCTTCTCTCTTTTCATTACTGTCCGAAATTCTCTCTCTTCGGAACCTTGTTTTCTCATGCTTTGGTTTAATTTCGAATCTTGGTGCATATTTCTGAAATTTACGCTTCATGTTGGCATGGATGATTTGAGACTATTTTGCTAATTTTGGATTTGGGGATGAAAAATTGTAGAAGCCACCCCTATTTATTTTTTGTTGAAGCCCCTAGTATATGGAATTTGAGGATTATTGGGTCAACGCTAATGGTGGGTGTTGTTTTGATTTTTGGATAATTTCTTGATTTGATTTTATGTGTTTCTTGATATGGGATTTTATTTTGGGGACCCTATTCATAAATGTTTTTAATCATTTTTTGCCTTGGCATTCACTTGTGGTTTTTCTATTTGCAGCAAAAAAGAGTTTATTTGTGCTTTGTACGCTGCATTGATTGACCCTGTCAATGCTGGATTGCTTGGCCCCACCTTGTGTAGAGCTCGATCATTTCTGTTTCTTCTTTCTTTAGCAGAAATCTGTAAACTTAAATACATTTGACTCCATTTTAGCCATCACCGATGGGGTGGGGAAACATCTACAGAAGACGCATGAGAGTATTCACAGTGGCTTTAGTAATATACCTAGATTATAAGGTAAAGTTTCTTATTGTGGTTCATTGCTTTATATAGATGTAGGCCTGGGTATCGGTCAAAACGGTCCGATTTTGGCTCTTATCAGTTATTAACCGATAATTTTCGGTTAAACGGTTTATTAACCGATACCGAACCAATAAGAATTTTAACCGAAATTATCGGTTATAACGGTACACGGTTAAACGGTTCGGTTAAACTGGTTAACCGATTTAACCGTGGGCTTTATATTGATTTATTTTGTTAGGTCAAAAATGAGTTTTTTTTACTTTTGAGAGTCCAAATACTTTTTGTTGGGCTAAAATAACTTATTAAAAATGAGTTGTTTTATGGCTCAAATACTTTTTGTTGGGACCCAAATATTTGTTTTTTGAGCTGAAAATTGAAGCTTTTTTATATTGATCCACCACAACTTTTTTTTTTTTTTTATTATAAAATACATTTTTCCAAAGCAAATGAACTAATTAATATACTGAATGCTAATTAGACTAACAAAACTAGTTAATGAATAATGATTTCACTAAAGGCAAAGAAATCCCATCCAATGCCATCACTAAAAAAAAAAAAATCAAACCTACCCAAACCCAAATTAAGATATGGTTACATAGGTATATATATAATCCCAAAATTACGTCGTTTTGGCATCCCTACTTAACGGTTTATATCGGTTAAACGGTTAACCGATATGAAATTTCGAACCGAACCGATAAGCATACCGGTATAAAAAATTTAACCGAGAAGGATATCGGTATATCGGTTACGGTTAATATTGGTTCGGTCAAAACCGATACACGGCCAGTAATTGGTAACTGCTTAATCTGCCCACCTCTATATAGATGGAACACCTTATTAAGTTCTTTTTTCGTTCTTTGAAGGCTTTACAGCAAAGAGAGAAATAGACTAGCAGAGCTAAGAAATCTACTTTATGGGAAAAAGCTCATGAGCGCAATGCTAAGCGTGTTCTCAGTTGATAATAGAGTTGGAAGGTTTGTGGGTGAAACTCGGACAGTATTTATCCACTCGTGCGGATGTGCTTCAGGACTCTCTTCCTCAACGTCCCTTGCAAGAGGTTTTGTTTATACTACATAATTGGAAAAAGTCTGATTAATGGACCTGATTGACTTTTTTCCAAGACTAGATTTGTTGAAGTTTTTTTAACTTGTTTTTGTTCATCATTTGTATGTGTCATTGGTGGTATCAGAAACCATGAATGTGAAATCTATAACATATTGCATAATGTTATTGGACCCACAAATCTGACAAGTTCGCCACCATTTTTTTTTTTTTTTTTAAATTTTCATTTGAAATAGTGTAAAAGTTTTGGCAAATGTCAAACAATTTACAGAAGAATGGATAGCTTGGGCAGAGCCACAGTACGACTTTAGTCCTATGATAACTGAATGATGCAAAGAAGCTCCCAAAGAACTTGACTTCAATCGGGAAGCTGGCCGGTATGCCCCAACTCTTGCCTGTATTAGCCATTTTTTTTAACTGATTTTAGAAGGTCTTTCTAATTGAGAGAAAAATGACTGTGATCTGTTGATTGCTTGCGTTATTAAGGTTCTGGTAGATGAGGATTATGGATTTACCCGAGGTTATTGGTTCAAAGGGAATGACAATCCCATCATATCAAAATTTTGTTGTTGGGATAAATATTATATATTATCAGATATGTATGTTACTTGATATTTTTTGACTGAGTTGGTTGAATAACAGGGTAGTGGTATGTTGGCTAT
This sequence comes from Corylus avellana, assembly GCF_965113065.1. Lineage (NCBI taxonomy): Eukaryota > Viridiplantae > Streptophyta > Magnoliopsida > Fagales > Betulaceae > Corylus > Corylus avellana. Next base: position 5,563,292 of record NC_142498.1, read on the forward strand.
GCTAGGCTCTATTGTCTCACCTAACCATCTCAGTCTGTTATAGCCATTTTCTTTCCTATTTGGCTTACTCTATATTTAGTCTCATATACTGGATTCTTATCTTGTTTATCCGGGTTGAGGCATTTATCATGCTGAAACTTTATGTTAGTTATGCTTAACTTGGCAATTTCCCCTTCCTATTGTTTTTAGTAATGATTATTATTGACATTGTCTTTTGTCTGTAGAAAATACTCATGCAGTATCTAGAAATCTTGGCTGCAAAAGTAGTAGACATGATGATAACATGAATGCCAATCAAGTGGATGTTTTAATTCCAGAAGTTATTAAGGTATAGTCTTAACGCTGCATGTCTGCATCCAGGAGTGAGTTGGACTCGGTGTTATGTATTTAGCATATAGGGATTTGAGGCCTTTTTTGGTTTCTCTTGAGAAATATGACCCCAAACATTTTATTGACTCTTTGAAAAACTTGAAGAACCTAGAAGTCATGAGAAGTTTTAAAAATTTGACCTGGTTTTGTAAATTTTTATCAAGGTCTTATAAAAGAAATGTGATATATTTATTCCAAATTATGCTTCTTAAATTTTCAATAGTTTACTTATCAAAAAAAAAAAAAAAAAATTCCAAATTATAGTATTAAAAATAAAGAAAGTTAAAAGTAAATATAAAGTTTCTTTATTACTATGAGTACATATGAAATAAGACGGAGTAGCCCAGTCGTAGAAACATCTATTCAACAAATCCACTATGCCAAAGCTCATATTTTTTGGCAATAACTATCCAACGTTTCCCCCTGCCCTCCTGTGTAAGCTTTTTAGGTGGTCCCTGGAATTATTTCTATTGTGTCCTCATGTAATGTTATACATTTGGAATAATACAGATTTTGAAGTGGGTTAAAGAAGTGCTTCCTTTCTTACAGTGCACCTGAGTTGTGTGGATGATTGACCTAATTATTTCTTTAGATTTTATTTTGTCTCTCTCATAGTCGAAAATGTGGCCTTTTTCTTTCCATGTATCTTACTCCGCAATGGTTTCTTGTGGAGAAAAGGACAATCGCGGTTTTGACATACACAACTGGCTATGTTGCTCCTCTCCTTTTGCTCATAACATGTATTGGTGGGACTGTTACTGATATATGTTAGAAATATTGTGGTTATCTCTTGTTAGCCGATATCATGCTCAGTGTTCATTGGTTCTGCGATCGAGCGCAAGTCGAGTGCGATCGATCGCAAAAGGTCAAAAACCTATTGGTTCCGCGATTGAGCGCAAGCCCAATGTGCGTTCGAGTGCAAAAGGTCAAAACTTACTGGTACTGCGATCAATCGCACACGATCGATCGCAGTACCAGTAGGTTTTTTAGAATGTCATACTCATTTAAAAAAATAATAATAATAAAACATTATTAGGGTCGAATTGACCCTAATAATGTTTTATTTTTTTACAATGTCAGACCCATTAAAGTGGACGCTGATACTTTTTTTTTTTTTTTTTTTTTTTTTTTTTTTTTTTTTTTTCTGGATCATTAGCGTCCACTATAATGGACGCTAATAGTTCATCATTAGCGTCCACTCAGTTTGGACGCTGATAGTTATTTTTTTTTAAAAAAAAAAAAAAAATTAGGACCATTAGCGTACTATCAACGTCCACTCTAGTTTGGACGCTGATAGTTAAATTTTTTTAAAAATTTTTTAGGACGCTAATGGTTAACTATCAGTGTCCACTCCAGTTTGGACGCTGATAGTTTTTTTTTAAAAAAAAAAATTTTTAGGACCATTAGTGGACGCTAATGGTTAACTATCAGCGTCCACTCCAGTTTGGATTCTGATAGTTAATTTTTTTTAAAAAAAAAAAAAAAAAAAAATTAGGACCATTAGCGTCCACTTTGTCGACGCTAATGGTTAACTATCAGCGTCCACCCAAAGTGGACGCTAATGGTTGACTATCAGCGTCGACTCTGCCTTTCGTTGACATCAGCTTTAGGATCAAAACATTGCGAATTTTAAGGTCGACAAAGTGGACGCTAAAAGTGATCATTAGGGTCGACTATAAGTGGACGCTGATAATCACACATTTGATCATTAGGGTCGGACGATTAGCGTCCACACCTTTAGGGTCCAAAAGTCGACGCTGTTGTAAACAGCGTCCACTTTAGGACTTTTAGCGTCCACTCGAAATCGCCCCTAAAGACCTAAATTCTTGTAGTGTATGTAATGAATCCTCTATTTAAAGAGGTTATGCTATGAATAATGATATGAAAGAATTAATCACAAACCATTATGTTTGAAAGGTCTAAGTTCCCTTAGAATCTAAGGTCTAGGTTCTCTTAGAACCTAATTTATCTCCTTACGAACTTAGGTTCGTAACACATCCTCATCAATGATTTGTTATCTACAAGTATCTTAGATTTCAAAATGCGCTGTCTTAAAAATGCTGTATTTTCTTCTTTTATTTGACACAAAATTTTAATTTGATTTGTAAAACATTTTCTTTGCCTAAGCGTGTGAAATTGGTGAAGTGCTTGCTTCTTAATTACACCACTAATTACTCATGTTGAAGTTTGCATGATCAGGCAAGTGTAATATGCTTTTTTTTTGTCCAAACACAAAATGAAATGCCACAGCGAGGGTGCCTGTTGGAGGGTAAATTGATAAGCATAGAGCATTGCTCTTAGAGGAATGCTAGATATCACATTTTTATTCAACAAATAATTCATGATACTGTTAAAAAAAAAAAAAAAAAACCCAAAGTTGGTTGAGACTTCCAAATCAATATTGAGGAATATATAGTTGTGAATTAAAACGTGATCACATATAAAATGAAAATCAATTTCTAGATGCATGAAAGACTGGATTAGATGACTACTAGGTTGCTCCTATATTGTCCCATCAAAGAATAGGAAGACATGAAAGGGGATCATACTCGGCCTCCATATGGCTTCGAGCAACAGTTCGTTGCTTACATGAGCTCTCATGCTTATGGCTTGAGGCGCTTGTTTAAGGCCATACAATGATTTATGCAGACAACACATGATTTGAAAATTGTGGATGCGAAAATTCAGGAGGTTGAACCATGTAAACTTCCTCTTCTAAAAAACCATGAAGAAAGACGTTTTGAATATCAATTTGAAATAAGTACCAACTAGAAGAGACGACAATGGAGAGAATTGTGCAAATGCTAAAGGGTTTGGCAACGAGGCTTAAAGTTTCTGAAAAATCCAGCCCTTGTTGTTGTTGATGATAGCCTTTGGCCGTCCACGCTATGGGAGTAAAATTTGGAAGAAAACTTTGTCAATTTGTAGTAGGCAATAGTAATAAAGAACTTGGAAAGTAGAGGCCAAGATCATAATCTCAAATTTTTATTTTCTTCCTCTCACTGGAATAAGTAATGTTATAGATCACACTTTTATCTCAATTTGTTAATGGGGTACCGCTAATTAACTTTACTTTTTTTTGTTATTTTTGTCTCAATTTGGAGGAAAATTTTGTTCATTTGTAATACCGTTGATTGATTGTGCCAAATTAGCAAGGTGTGATAAAACTGAAATAAAAGTGTGGTGCTTTTTTTTTTAATTTTAATATATATATATATATATATAAGTTTGTAAACTGTCATATATATGAACACCAATCATTTGGGGGGGGGGGGGGGGGATATTTAATATTTCATATTCATGATTAAACTTATAGACCCCATAATTTACATAAACCTGGTTATAATAGCCGTTGGGATTTAATATTTCATATTCATGATTAAACTTATAGACCCCATAATTTACATAAACCTGGTTATAATAGCCGTTGGGGTACAGTAGACACTAGGACCATTGAGCAGCTCATTAGGGCTGTCCTTTATGATTGAGAATTTCAGGCATTTGTAATTTGCAATGGGTGACACAGAATGAATCGCGCCATCTCAATGTAGGAAAAAAAAAAAAATTAAGGTCAAATGGTATGGTTGATTTACCCACCATCAACGAGTTTCGTGTTTTGGGGTGGTCGACCTTCTTAAAAGATAAATGTTTCTTTTCTTTTCTTTTTGTTTTTTTGCCATAAGTCTTATCTTATTATTTTACTTTTCAAAATTATCATTATGTGAGTTTTATATACGAGTCCCACATATTCAATGGTAATTTTGAAAAATAGAAAGATAAAATGACATATAAATTGGGGTTGGCAATAAAATAATGTGAAAGTGCTTTAGGCTTTAATACCCAAGAGCACATCTTACGTATGTTATATATAGATAACATGTAGAGTTTGTAATATTAATAACTATACAATGAGTAGGTATCTTACTCTAGCTAGTAGATAATATTTGAACTATATCTATATCTAATCCAGCTAATAGATAATATTTGAACTAGTCTAAGAACTATAATATAATGTAAACTCTTAGACTATGAGAGAAATACGTACTAATAGATAATATTTGAACTAGTCCAAGAACTATAATACAAAGTAAACTCTTAGACTATGACGTAAATATTAATTATCTCCTTCTAGTGCTTTGATATTTATCTCTAACAGGCAAGACCACCCTTAAAATATGGTTTGTTTGTTTTTTTCTTTCTACTCTTTTCTATATTATTAATGTGGTTTGTTTTCAGCTGATCATTACAAACAAATGGTTGAGATTTAGTGAATTGTAGACACATGCAATTTTTGCCTATTTAAATCCCAGGTATGTTTGCTGGTTCTTGCCCAACACCAAAGTTGCCTTTAAGTAGAGAGATATGGACCTCTTCCTTGGGTATCTACTTCAGCTTGTAATCCTCAGCATTTCTCTTTCTTTCATGATCTTGTGCATTTACAGACACAAACCCATTTCCCCCAAGCTTCCACCAGGCAGAAAAGGATGGCCTTTCATAGGTGAAACTTTGGAATATGCCAAAGCCAGCAAAAGGGGCAATCCAGAGAAATTCATAGCCGACAGAATGAGCAACTACTCACCAGACGTGTTCAGAACCTCCTTGCTTGGAGAGAACTTTGCTGTCTTTTGTGGTGCTTCTGGGAACAAATTCTTGTTTTCAAGTGATCAGAACAAGCATCTCACCACCTGGTTGCAGCGTTCATTGGATCGAATTTTTCTTTTCCCCACCGATGCTGAACATTCTACCAAAGCAGAGGCAGCCAAAATGCGTGCCATTCGCCCTGTTTTTCTCAAGCCAGAACCTCTGCAACGTTACCTACCCATCATGGACTCCATGTCAAAACAACACTTGGAGAAAGATTGGTCGACCCCTTGTAAAGAATTGAAGCTTTTCCACTCTCAAAGAAGGACACCTTTGCATTGGCTTGCCGGCTGTTTATGGACATCCAAGACAACGAGCAAGTAACCAGATTTGCAAATCCCTTCAGTCTTGTTACTGCCGGCCTCGTAGCCATTCTGGTAAATCTTCCCGGCACAACCTTCAATCGAGCCATTAAAGGAGGCAAACTCGTTCGTGAGGAGCTTTTGGGCGTCATTAGAAATCAAAAAATGGAGCTCTCTGAGAATATAGGGTCTGCACATGAAGGGCTGTTGACTCGCATGCACCATAAAAGGGATAAGAATGGCAGAGGAATGGAGGAGGAGGAGATCGCTCTTAGGATTATAGCTTTCTTCATTGCCAGCTACAATACGGTAAGTTCTACCATTACAGTCGTCGTGAATTATCTGGCAGAGCTTCCTCAAGTATACGCCGACTCGCCGAGGTCTTAAGAGGTACGTTTTCATTAATAGAAACTTCACTTTAAACCCTGAACTATCACGCGCTTTGAGAAAACTTTCAAAATTTAAAACTCTCAATTTACACTCCTGAGCTTTCAATTTCAAGCAATTTACCCACTTTGTTACTTTTGGATTTGAGTAGTTTTCTTTGTAATACTCTTTATATTCTATCATTTTGATAGTGAATTTCGTATGAATCATCTTCATCTATAAATGTAAGCTCGTTAAGCCAAATCAAGTAAATTTTGGTATCTTGCGTGATTGTCTGGTTTATTAGGTAAAAATTTACTTTACCCCCTGAAGTTTCAAGAATTTTTCAATTTGAACCACAATGTTTAAAAATTGGCAATGTACCCCTAATGTTTCAAAAAATTTCAATTCAGACCCTCCATTACTAATTTCCGTCTAATTGGACGAAAATCATCCCACATGCGTCTCACGTGAGATTTTGAAGCCCTCTATTCCAATTTTTCCCTCATTAAAAACTTATGAAATTATATAATTACCTTCATTAAAACCTATGAAATTGAGGGTAATTATATAATTTCATCGGTTTTAATGAGGGCGAAATTGGAATAGAGGGCTTCAAAATCTCACATGAGACGCATGTGGGATGATTTCCGTCCAATTAGACAGAAATTAGTAACGGATGGTCTGAATTGAAATTTTATGAGATATTATGGGGGTATATTGCCAATTTTTAAACACTGGGGTTCGAATTGAAACCGTTGAAACTTCGGGGGTAAAGTGAATGTAACCCTATTTATTATTATACTCTTTTCTACTTCTTTTGTGATCTTTGAATTATTTTGCATCGATGATACAAATCACTAAATGTGGTATGTTAAATATATTGTTGAATATATTAGAGCAGAAGAAAGAGATAAAGACAGTGGAAGCATATAATGGACTACATCTCTCCTATATTGAGTTTGATTGATGTGTGATTACAGAGGCATCTATATATAAAGAAGTAATGAGTGATAAACAAAAAACCCTAAACTAAACGCTAGAATATATAAGGCAACATAATAGAATAATATCAAATATTCTAACATTTTACAAGAGTAGAAACAATTTCATAGACATGTGTGTGTTTTTTTAGGCTCAAATCCGCTCTCAACAAGTGACACTCAACATGTATAATATTTAACTGAAATTGGATGTGAATTACGGAGATAAAGTTCAAACTCAAGACCTTTATTTTAATACCATGTTAAACTTCAACTTATCCTACAAGGTAACAGGAAATTATAAATTTAATCATTTAATTCATATTCTAACAACCACATCAAACACAATAAAACATATTTACGTGCTATATGGGTAGTAGTTGAATTTGACATGAAAGTGGTTTGTTTGGTTGACACAGAACAAATGCAGATTGAGAACTCCAAAGGTGAGGATGAATTGTTGAATTGGGAAGACATTCAAAAGATGAAGTATTCTTGGAATGTGGCATGTGAAGCAATGAGGTTAGCATCACCTGCTCAAGGAAGATTTAGAGAGGTCACAGCTCACTTTAGTTACCCAGGTTTTACAATTCCAAAGGGATGGAAGGTACGTAACAATTATGCAAATACAAGCTAACAGGGACGGAATCGGGATTTCTCAAGGCTATCGCCCCCGCCCCCTGGTTCCGTCCCTAGAAGTCGAACTAGATCCGGCTTGGGATTTACTTGTGTGAATCCATTTTCTTGCAGACATACTGGACTGTAAATTCAACACACAAAAATCCAGAATATTTTCTTGAACCAGAGAAGTTCGATCCTTCAAGATTTGAAGGGAGGGGGCCTGCACCATACACTTTTGTACCATTTGGAGGAGGACCTCGAATGTGCCCTGGAAAGGAATATGCACGATTGGAAATTCTCACATTCATGCATAATGTGGTGACCAAATTCAAATTGGATAAAGTAAATCCGAATGAAAAGTTAATATACAATAATACATCACTTATTCCAGAGAATGTTCTTCTGGTTCACCTACACCCTCTCAATAATTAGTGTCAAGACTTGGTGTCTCAACCATGTTTAAATAAACCTTATTTCAGAAGCTGTCACATCCAATAAGAGTACACCCTCAGCAATAATTTGTTATCTGCAGGCATATTAGATTTCAAAGTTTAACATTTTAAATGGTTTTAGTGTGGTTAAAATTGTAAAATAGGCCAAAAAATTTCAACAGTTTCATACTTGGGTGCATATACGTTCAATATATAGCTGTGCAAAAATTTCACTAACAATAATTAATAAAAAGTATATTAAAAAAATAACCAAAATTTAATATATAAAATGGTTTTAGGGCCGGGTGGCTAAATCTATTATACTTTTAACTCTTTTTTATTGTTTAATGTTGCTTTAATTTGATCCATCGATCTAATTTTTGCCGTTGAGCTCAAATCAACAATTCACTACAAAAAAAGGCCAAAATAGTGACACTTGGAAGGTGACGTTTTAAGCCCAAAAAAATGCCATTATTTGATGTAGTGACGTTGACATTTGGAAAATGCCCTTAAACATAGTGACTTGATTTAAAATTGAAGACGTTTGAATAGTGATAATGTTGCTACAAGGCGACATTTAAGCCCAAACGTCACCTTTTGGAAGGCAACGTGTGAATAGTGTGCATCACCTTCCAGAAGGTGACGTTTGACACTATAACACGTCCCCTTTTAGAAGGCGACATGTAAATAGTGCACACTTCACCTTTCCAAAAAGGTGACGCATGCACTATTCACATGTCACCACTCTTTACTAAAATTTTTTTTAAAAAAAAAATTACCAAAAAAATATTTATAATACCAATCTATATATAACAAAAAAAAATCAAATTAATTTTTTTAAAAAATCAGAGGGGTGGCTACGGGAGGTGGCCCGAAAGGCCACCCCCACCACAAGGGTGGCCCGCAAGCCACCCTAAAGGTGGCCAGCGCCACCCCCGGCCCATAGGGGTGGCTCACTGGCCACCCCCTCCCCCAGGTAGCCAACCTTCATTATTTTTTAAAAAATATATATTTTTATGTGTGTATAAGTGAAAGAGTAAGAAATTTTGAAGTTTTTGGGTATAGGTGGTTGTTCTAAATGTAAATGTTGAGCGATAATATTTTCAAAAATTACTTTGTGACTTTTGAACAATAACACACTGTTCAAACGTCGCATTTCACGTGTGAATAACGACACATGAATAATAATAATATTCAAATGTTACATTAGAGACGCATAAATAGTAATACTATTCAAATATTATTATTTTATGCATAATGACGTTTGAATAGTAAAACCCATATATTGTTGACTTTTTTTAAAAAAAAATGTCACTATCCCAAATGTCATTAATTGGCTATTTTTTTTTGAAGTTATTGTTTGAATTTAATAAAAAGCTTGCGTATTGCTAGGGTTATAAGCTAGTTTTCCATAAGATTACAACTAATACGTGAAACTATTGGAGCAAGCCTTAATTACAAACCACGCATGCATATTATCACAAATTAAACTAACTTGTTTTAAAATAGATAATTGAAGTTGCTTCGAAGATTAAGTCTAACTTCTGGAAAATTTGACCAGCTTTTCATCCTCCTTAAGGGAACGGGTATTTCACAAGACGCAATCATAAATTAATTAAAAGCAAACCAGTCATATTCCATGTAACTCAAATTCCAAAACAAAATAGAATATTGAGAGTTAATCGAAGTCAAAAGGTTCGCTAAGTCAACTGTTGGAGGACAAAAGAATTTAGTTTAACCGAGCTCAAGCCGAACCAAGCTATCCAATAACAACTAGAATGGGGTTTTTTTGACTGAACTTGAACTTGAACTCGAGCTCGAGTTCGACTCGGCTTTATACTTAAGCCAGAGTCGAGCCGAGACAGTCAAATACATGGCTCGACTCAAAATATCGTTTTCAACAAGCTTGAATTTCTGGTGAATTGAGCTTAGACAATGATTTTTAAGCTCGGCTCATTTAGAAGTCTTTTTAAACAAGCCAATCCCAAAATTTCAAAGCTCGACTCGGCTTAACTTGATTACAATCCTAAATTTAGGAAAAAAAAAAAAAAAAATGCAAAATGAAGAATCGCTAAGTCACCATTTTGATAATTAGATTCATGGTAATTTTGATGGAAAAGTAACTTTAAAAAGTTATATCAATTTTGAGAAGATAAAAAGAATATAAAAAGAATTGTATATAGCATTAACTCCTGGTAAAATTGCACTGTTGGGAGCTAAGTTCATAGCACCAATATTTTAATTAATGACCTTTTGATAAGATTTGAAAAATGTTATATATATATATATATTATGTTCTTTACAACGCGTCCCTCGTGCAAGCCTCTCTATTTATTTTAATCACATGAATCTTTTTCGCGTATGCAATTTGTTTGAAAATAAGTGAAGTACCTTAAAACTTAAATTATGGTTTTGACTTAAACCCCACCATGTGATGACATGTTGGACAATGAGACCTAAGAAATAATAAGAAAGCACAGCACATGTGCAATGTGTATTTGTATTTAATAATTATAGAGCTCAAATTTATTAACATTATTGAGCTCAAATTTATTAATTATAGTTTGAAATAAAAACATGACACAACTACAACATGTATTTGTATTTAATAATTATCTTTTTGATCAAGCTGCCACGCAATGTCCTATATATTAACCAAATAATAAGCTCGGTATTCATACCGTTATGAATGATCTTGTTCAGTGTTGACAATTTTGAAATATTTAAGATAAGAATTTGATATCTTCTAAAATTTTGATTAAAAAAAAAAAAAAATACTAACTAGTTGTCATTTGAATGAACAAAAGCCTCATTAAAAATCTACTTGGGCACAAAATTATATTTAAATCACAATTATTTTCCAAAACTAATAAATAACACTACTGGTTGTGGTCGCGGCCCAGAAGTGGGTGCTCTCTTGCGGTTCTTTTTTATTTTTATTTTTTAGATTTTAATTATTTTATTTTTTAATAAAATTAGAAAATTATTATTTTATTTTTATGTGGCAAAAATGTTAGTGTGACACGTTACATTTTTATTTTATTTTTTTTGACATGTCCGCACAAGAGGGGGGAGGGGGATTCGAACTAGTGACCTCCGCTTCATTAGGCATGGTCCCAGCCGATTGATATATCTCTTGGGGACCAATAGACATTACTTTTTCAGACGAAAAACACATCGAATGATTTATTTCAATCTGCGACAAACCTAAGAAATTAAATTAAATTAAATTAAAAAAAATAAATAAAAGCTCAAGGAAAGATCACAAAGCACGTTCACTCGGAAATTTATCACAAAATTACCCATGAAAAAACTAAGTTAATGTGCTTATTATATTTTTTCTTCTTCCATTTCTCAACTTGTTTGCCATCCAAAATCTTGACTCGTCACAATTCATATTGTGTTACTGAGTTATATGACAATAACCAAACATGGAAAGGCAAGATTACTGGGGACACCATTTGATATAAACGTGATATAAATTGTCTTTGAAAACCATCTTATAAGGGTGGGAGGTCGCCTAAGAGTTTAGATACACATGGTTAAGATTCGACTAATGTATTATCATGCTTCGCAACCGACTTCCTCAATGTCCCACTCAATTGACACTAACCCCTGGCCTATAGACCACTTGACTTGACCACAAAACCGCAACCCATTTGATCTTGTTAGAATATACAGAAAATATAATATATTTTCCATATATTCCATGAAAAATATACTATACATCATTCTCTCAATCATCTTTCAACCATCTTTTTTTGAAAATATAATGGATCCACCATTGATTTATGGACTCATGTGGGTCCTACAAAAATTTCATGGTAGATTCATCCATTCATTATAGGGAGATGGCTGAGAGATGGTTGAGAGAATGATTTTTAACATTTCTCATTCCATAATTACATTGATATCAAATATTCTTTCTTTATGGGCTGATGGTAATCAAATTAAGGGAATTTGATTACTATACTTGTATTTAGACATTACCTTATAAATAGAGACCTTTGTATTGTAGACAAATCAAGCTAATGAACACAATGTAACTCTTAGGAGAATTCCGAGTGGTGGACATTGGTGTATAACACTAAACCACCTGTACATCTTTTTGCTTATTTTCTATCTTGTTTCCGTTCATATTTCCGCATTATCATTATTTCAATATGGTATCAGAGCCACTTTCTTGTGGCCTTCAAAGTCATTGATGTTTTCGGGTGTTCTCTCCAACTATCTCATTATTCCGCTACATCCACTTGCCATGCTCCTCCATGTGTCGTCACACGTGCCGGTCAGGTTCGGTGCGCTGATATGACAACCGCCCAAGTGGGCTCATTGTCTTTTTATTTTTGGCCCAAGTCGGCCCTGGCCCATAGTTGGCCCTTTTCAAGTTTTGGCCCTAGTCGGCCCTTTTGAAGTTTTGGCTCATTGTCAACCCTGGCCAGTTGTCAGCCCATTTTGGATTTTGGCATGTCGTCGGCCCCTTTTGAAGTTTAGCTCATTGTCAGCCCTGGCTCATTGTCAGCCCTGGCTCGTTGTCAGCCCTTTTGAATCTGCATTCACCATCCACCTGCCGCTGTCGTTGGCCGCCCGCCAGCCTCTATCTCCTCCGGCAGTCGCCATCATCTACGTCTTGTTCCCGGCCTCCGCCACCACCATCATCATTGTTTCAGATTTCAAAGTCAAGGTTCCAGAATATTTCACCTTAAGTTTGAGGGGGGATGTTATAATATACGAAAAATATAATATATTTTCCATATATTCCATAATTACGTTGATATCAAATATTTTCTATTTATGGGTTGATTGTAATCAAATATTGGGATTGTAATTTAATCAAGGAGATTTGATTACTATACTTATATTTAGACATTACCCTATAATTAGGGACCTTTGTATTGTAGACAAATCAAGTTAATGAGCACAATGTAGCCCTTAGGGGTATTCAGAGTGGTGGACGTTAGTGTCTAACACTGAACCACCCATATATCTTTGTGTTTATTTTCTATCTTATTTTCGTTCATATTTCCGCATTATCATTATTTCAAAGGTGTAGGTACAGCCTCAGGGAACGATCCGGTGTGACGCGTGCACAGCAGCTATGATGCACCAGCGATCAGCGATCTAGTGAGACGCGGAACATAGAAGGCAATATGCACCAGCGGGCAGGGATCTAGTGTAGCGTGGGACTGTAGATCTGGTGCGTGGAGAGACTGGGGCGCGTGTGGCATGTGAAACTCAAGCTCAAAGAGAGTGTTTGGCTCGTGGAGCGCGTGCTAGGCGGTGGAGGCGCGTGGCAACTTCGTTTCTTCACAGACTTTCCGATTTTGCGCAATAAGACCTCTAAAATTTCCGTCACGTACAAAAACAACCGCAACAAACGTTTTGTGTATTGTTAAAACAAAAAGAAACACTAAAAAGAACGATCAAATGAAAAAAGAAGACTGTACGGACAGGGAATGAAGGCTTAAAAGAGGCACCAAGAAAATGGTGGCTTTGATACCATGTAGAAAAAGACATTAGAAATACAAATTTCTTCTCTACAATTATCTTTCTGTTGTCTTTTTCTACAAATCTTACACTTGACGTGGTGGCCCACTCTGATACCAAATGACATAAATCTTGGGTAGAATTTACTCTTAAGAACCAGCTTACAAAATGAGGGTATCCAATAACTTATATACATATTATTAGGACTAGGCTTAATCCATATGAGACACAAGAATTGTAACACCATTCCAATCGATTCTATGGAAGCAGGACACCTTAAGTTATCGGGCAGGCATCTTGTGTGTTGTGACAAACACTCAAACAGGCAGGCAAGTAGTTGGGATTGCATTATCAGTACTATGACATCTCGGCTTACTTCTTTTTTTAGTGCAGCAATATCAAATTGCAAGGAATCAAGTTGTATAGACTCGTCAACATGAATTCAGAAATATCAAATGCAAAAGCAATTTTCCTAGAGCCTAGAGGTGTACTAATAGTACAATTCAAGCCAACTTTATGAAGTTGTAATAAAATTCTTGGAACAAGCAATTCTACCCTTCTTTTTTCGTGGGCAAATCACAAACAGCATAATATCACATTAAAAACACTATCAGAACACAGAAAAACATCTTTCACCTTATATTTATGACGTAGGATGGAAAAAAAAATAGAAAGCAAAGAAAATAAAAGATAAATCTCCCGTTGCATTAATTTAAAGTGTCGCCGAAATAACGAAAATAGTGGAGTTGAACTAGAGTCGTTCTCATTGGTCTTGGCAGAGTCTCACCACTCAAAAAGAAGAGAAATCACACTTCAAAGAAGCATATGTTTTTTCATTCAACATAATCTCTATATTACAATAGAACATTATGCTTAAATAGTCTAGGAAACTAAACTCTAACCATAACCCTAATGTGACTCTGGGTCAAGTCTATTATTTACAAATAACTTAAAATTTTGGGTCGAGCCCATTATTGAATTACAAATAAAATTAATAACGTAAATAAAACTAAAGGACCAATTTATCCTTGTCTCATTCTGCTTCAATTTATCTCTATGTTGAGGTCTCCATCTTCACCGGGGATCCATCTCTGAAATGGTTATACTTGTTGAATAACTAGGTAAATTTGTCTTTATCGAATTTCTTTGAGTAGAAAATGCTATTTGTTTCAGAGTAGGAAGTCACATAGTTTCATTAGTAAGCATAGAGATAACATCATACATGGCTGGCCTACCCGCTGCTAACTCTTGTACGCATAAGAGACCCACATGAATGCATCTCAAAATCTGGAGGGCATAATATATAGGATTCAACAAGAGTTGAATCCATTAGCTCCAAAGTTCTATTTTCTCTCCATAATTCCCAAGGCTACAACCAATCCATGCCCCATAATTTATTTTCATGTGCAATTTGATCATATAGAACCCAAGCATGATAGTCTCAACAAGTACAATAAGATAAATATCTTATATAAACAATAAGATAATAAAATTAGAAAAAATACCAGAAAAAATATTTATATGTATATATAAAACAAAAAAATCAAATTAATTTACTTATAAAAAAAAATAAAGGGGTGGGGAGGTGGCCCGAAAGGCCACCTCTACCTTAGGGGTGGCCCGCGAGCCACACTTAGAGTTGGCTAGGGGTGGCTCGCTGGCCGCCCCTTCTCATAGGTTTGGCAGCCATGCATCGAATTTTTTTTTTTTTTTTTTTTATGTGTGGGTGAAAGAGTGAGAAATTTTGAAGTTTTTTGGTGTAGGTGGTTGTTATAAACGCAAATTTTGAGCACCAATATTTTCAATAGTTACTTAGCAATGTTTGAACAGTAACACACTATTCCAACGTCGCCTTTCACGAGTGAATAGCGATGTATGAATAGTAATAGTATTCAAACATCACTTTCTTTTTCTTTTTTTTTTCTTCGAAGTGATTGTTTGAATTTAATAAAAAGGTTGCATATTGCTAGGGTTATAAGCTAGTTTTCCATAAGATTACACTAGGGGGGTGTTTAGCAAAAGGCATGGCCCAGCCTAGACACTATTGTTGTCATTTTCCTGATGTGAAATTACACTTTTACCCTTTAGTTGTTTCTCCCAAAATATCCAGCGCTGTACTCTTTGGGACCAGCTGCCCTTGACTCCCCATGAGAGACCAAGCAGGTCTAGGCCAGACCCACGCCAGACCCGCCGTTGGTCTGGGCGGACCCAGATGGGTCGTGGCCAGACGGCCTTGTCCGTGGAGGGGACTAGGCCGCCATCTCTTCTCCTCTCCGCCTCGCTGTGACTCTTCAAAGTCGCCAAGGTCTTCCCCTCCGACACCTTTCTTCGCTACTCTCGCCGGAGCTTTCACGAGCTCTCCCTTCTCACTATCCAAAACCAGAGAGTGAGATGGCAAGGTTTTTTCATTTTTTCTTCTTTATGGTGTTGAAGTAGCAGTGGAGCATTTTGAGGTAAGAAAATGGTAAGGTTTTTGGGAAGGGCGAGAATTTGGTGGCTGTTGAATTTATCTGGGATTTGGATGCATGTGATGAAGAAAGAAGAGATGGGGTTGACGCAGAGTTTGGAGAAAACCAGAAGGAAAAGGGATGATGATCAGCAACTATGATTTACGAAAGGGATGATCAGAAACTCGGCCAGTTTCGTCTTCTTTCTCTCTCCCTCTTTTTCTTCTCTGGTTCATCTTCCCTAAATTTGCCATTGGGTTTCCTCTGCATTTTTGCTTGCTTCTTCTGTTTCAAAATCACACCCGAAAATCCTTACCTTGGTTCTATGGTGCCATCGTGGTGAGCGAGAGTGAGAGAGGGGAAAGGGAAGAAGAGAAAAAATGGTTGGCGATCACGGAGAGCGAACCACGCCGCAGATTGGCGATGCTGGGGCGGCTTGGGTCCGGCCAGACCCGCATGGTCTCTCACTGGCAGCAAGTCTCAAAATGTGCGATGTGGAAAAATTTCGGAGAGGGGCAAAATTGGAAAAATATGTCAAAATGTTTAGTCTGAAAATCGGTCAATGGCCCAGACACTGAACAGTGTCTAGGCCATGGCTTTTGCCAAACGAAGCCTAGTATACGTGAAACTATTGGAGCAAGCCTTAATTACAAATCACACATGCATATTATCACAAATTAAACTAACTTGTTTTAAAATAGATACTTGAAGTTGCTTCGAAGATCAAGTCTAACTTCTGGAAAATTTGACCAGGTTTTCATCCTCCTTAAGGGAACAGGTACTATATAAGATGCAATCCTAAATTAATTAAAAGCAAACCAGCCATATTCCATGTAACTCGAATTTCAAAACAAAATAGAATATTGAGAGTTAATCCTACTATCCAAGCCAAAAGATTCGCTAAGTCAACTGTTGGAGGACAAAAGAATTTAGTCTAGCCGAGCTCAAGCAGAGCCAAGCTACCCAATAACGACTCGAATGGAGTTTTTTTTACTGAACTCGAGCTCAAGTTCGACTTGACTTTACACTTAAGCCCGAGTCGAGCCAAGTCAATCGAGTACTTGGCTCGACTTGAAATAGCTTTTTTAATGAGCTTGAATTTCTAGCAAGTCGAGCTCAAACAAGGATTTTTTAGCTCGTCTTGGTAGAAGTATTTTTAAATGAGCCAATCCCAAAATCCCAAAGCTCGACTTGGCTTAACTTGATTACAAGTTACAACCCTAAATTTAGAAAAACAAGAATAGAAGAATGCAAAATGAGGAATCGCTAAGTCACCATTTTGATCATTGGATTAATAGTAGATCATTATTAAATTTTGATTGCGAAATAATTTTAAAAAGTTGCATCAATTTTGAGTGGATAAAAAGAATCGTATATAGCATTACTCTGTTAAATTGCACTGTTGGAAGCTAAGTTTATAACACCAATATTGATATTAATGACCTTTTAACAAGACTTGAAAAATGTTAGAAAAAAAAAATTATTATGTGTTTTACAACGCATCCCTCGTGCAAGCCTCCATATTTATTTTAATCACATGAATCTTTTTAGCATATGCAATTTGTATGAAAAGGAGTGAAGTACCATAAAACTCAAATTATGGATTTGACTTAAACCCCACCGTGTGATGACACATCGGACAAGGAGGCCTAAGAAATAATAAGAAGAGATATGGTGATAGACTCTAATAAAAATTTCATATTTGCCCATAAATATTCATGTGGCAAGATGCCACATTATCTTCTTTTTGTTTTGTTTTTTTTCATTTCACTAAAAATATGATATGACATCTTGCCACTTGGACTTATGGGCAAAATATTGAGTTTTTATTAAATTCTAGCATATCTCCTAATAAGAAAGCATGTCACATCACTACAAAAAACTAATTTTTTGCTGACATGGGTTTTTTGACGTGTCAGGTGGTCTGACACGTTAGAAAACCTTCATGACGGGGTTTTTTTGACCTGTGTGGGACGTTAACATTTTGGGTGTCAGAAATGGAAAATTTCTGACGTGTCAGATGTAACACGTTAGAATTTTCTGACGTGTTAAAATTGGCATGTCAGAATTTTGACATGTCAGAAAAATTTTCTAACGTATCACTCTTTGACACGTCAAAAAAATTTCTGACGTGTCAAAAAAATTTCTGACGTGTCAAATTTTGACACGTCAGGAAATTTCCTGACGAGTCAAAATTGACACATGAGTAATTTAAAAATTATTAAAAAATAATAATTTTTTTAAAAAAAAAAATTTTCTGGAATTTTTTTTCAATTAAAAAATTTATTAATTTAAATTATTTTTCTATTAAAATAATATATATTTTTAATTCTTTTTCACCACTACCGTACGGTCAACGTCTCTATTCTCCAGTTTCTCAATTTTCTCAGCTTTTTCTTTTCTTTTGCGTCTCTTCTTCTAGTCCTTTTCTTGTCAAAATCCACATACGACAATATGCTTTAGATCTCCCTTCTCTTCTTTTCTCCATTTTCTCTCTCTCTCTCTTCTTTCCTCTATTTTCAAAAACCCAAACCCACAAAAATCTTCAAAAAATCAAAAACCCAAATAAAAAAATCAACCTAAAAAATCAAAAACCCAAACTTCAAACTCAACAAATCTTCAAAAACCCAAAAAAATCTTCTTATCTTTGCTCCTCTTCTTCTTCTCTTCTCCCATTTTTTTTCTTTTTCTTCTTCTTCCTCTATCTTCTTTTTCTCCTTTTCTTCTTCCCTCTAGAGGAGCTGGCCGGCTACATGTGCAGAGAGAAGAGGCTAGGGAGATTGAGAGAGGAGAGAGAGAGCTGAGTCTGAAAATAAAAGAAAATGGATTAAAGAAGATCAATATATAATAGAATTATAAAGGGAAAAGAAGAGGAAAAGAAGATAGGAAAAAAAAAATACATGAAATATATATATATATATATATATATATATATATATATTTCTGACATGCTATTTTTAGCACGTCAGGAATCTAACATAAAAAAAAAATAAAAAAAAAAAGATGAAATATATATAATATAAATAAACCTGATATAAAAATATATATATTTATTTATTTATTTCTAACGTGCTATTTTCAGCACGTCACGAATCTGACATAATAAAAACAAAAAAAACAAAAAAAAAAAGATGAAATATATATATATAATATATATAAACCTGATATAAAAAATATTTATTTTTATTTATTTATTCCTGACGTGCTAAAAATGGCACATCAGGAATCTGACATATAAAAAAAAAAGATAAAATATATATATATATAATATAAATAAACCTGATATAAAATATATATATTTACAAAAGACATTGTCAGATAATGTTTCTTATTCAGCTAATTTTGCAGGAAGTGTTAATATAAAACTGTCGACTGTGTAAAAAAAGATGAAACTTGGATGCATGATTTTCTTCCGTTGTGAAAGTTTGAAAATGGAATTCTTCTTGGTAGGCTAGGCTCCCAATCTTCATTAATGAATAAATAAATAAATATATCAGAATATCAGATTCCTGACATGCTAAAAATAGCACGTCAGGAATCATGCATAAAAAAAAAAAAAAAAAAAAAAATTTAAAAGATGAAATTTATTGACATGTCAAAATTGCTCCCAATCTTCATTAATGAATAAATAAATAAATATATCAGAATATCAGATTCCTGACATGCTAAAAATAGCACGTCAGGAATCATGCATATAAAAAAAAAAAAAAATTTAAAAAAGATGAAATATATTGACATGTCAAAGTGACATGCAATTTTGACACGTCAATAAATTTTTACATGTCTAATTTTAACACGTCAATAAATATTTAAATATTAATTTATTTAAATAAAATTTTAAAAATTTAAATTAAATTTAAATTTCTTGACGTGTCAAATATTGACACGCCAGGAAATCTTGACGTGTTGAATGTAACACGTAAATAAATATTGACGTGTCATATTCAACACGTCAAAAAAAAAATTGTTGACGTGCCACTTTTTGCACGTCAATAATTACTGATGTGGCAAAATTTTGTTACTATTTGTCACGTTAGTAACCATCCTGTTTTTTGTAGTGCATGTGCAATGTGTATTTGTATTTAATAATTATAGAGCTCAAATTTATTAATTATAGTTTGAATAAAAAACATGGCACAAGTACAACGTCTATTTGTATTTAATAATTATCTTTTTTATCATACTACCACGCAATGTCCTATTAACCAAATAATAAGGTCAGCATTCATACTGTTATGAATGATCTTGTTCGATCAGTGTTGACAGTTTCGAAATATTTAAGATAAGAATTTGATATCTTCTAAAATTTTGATTAAAACCATAAAAAAAAACTAACTAGTTGTCATTTTGAATGAACAAAAGCCTCATTAAAAATCTACTTGGGCGCAAAATTATTATTATTATTATTATTATTTTTTTGAAAGTGGGGCGCAAAATTATATTTAAAGCACAATTATTTTCCAAAACTAATAAATAACACTGCTGGGTGGCCGTGGCCCAGCAGTGGGGTGCTCTCTTGGGGGTTTTTATTTTATTTTTATTTTTTAGATTTTAATTATTATTATTTTTTTAATAAAATTAAAAAATTATTATTTTAATTTTATGTGACAAAAATGTTAAGAGTGACACCAATAGACGTTACTTTTTTGGACGAAAAACACATAGAATGATTTATTTCGACAAACCTAAGAAATTAAAATTTTTTTCAAAAATAAATAATAAAAAAAAGGCTCAGGTAAAGATCACAAAGCACGTTCACTCAGAAATTTATCACAAAATTATCCTTGAAAAAACTAAAAAATATAATAATAATGAAATGGAAGCACATACAAAGGAATAATGACATAATTAATTTCATTTGTCTATTTTATAAACTCTTATACAACCGTCATACAACACAATGAGTTGTCAATAAAAATCACCCCTAGATTAGTATTTTTTTTGTTTATTAACAATTGGTGATCCAATAACTTATCTTTATTGTCACATTATCGAATTGTACGACAATTGTACAATAGTCTACTAAATTACATCACTTCGTGTATATATTTGTTTTAAGAGTATTTATGTAAATTTAGTTACTAAGCTTAAGTTATTTTCGTTATTTCACCTTTTTGTAACGATTTTAACTAACGGTAGGATTCTTTGTAAAAAAAAAAAAAAATAGTAGTTTAGTAGTTTAATTTGGCTGAACGTAATAGGTGTCAGCTCATCGAGACAACTTGTGAATGAGTGGCAGTTCATTTGGGAAAAAAGTTAATTAACACTGGTTTTAATCTTAAATCAACATGAACAATACAGTTTCTTGGTGGTGAAAAGGCCAACTAGCTAGCTAGATGTACACCTTCTTTGCCTATTTATATCCTATGTTTGCTAGTTCTTGACCAACACCAAAGTTGCCTTTATTGATTGTCATTTCTTGTTAAGTAGAGAGATATGGACATCTTCCTTTGGTATCTACTTCATCTTGTAATCCTTAGCATTTCTCTTTCTTTCATGATCTTGTGCATTTACAGACACAAACCCATTTCCCCCAAGCTTCCACCAGGCAGAAAAGGATGGCATGTCATAGGTGAAGCTTTGGAATATGCCATGGCCAACAAAAATGGCACTCCAGAGAAATTCATAACCGACCATTCATGCTTGGAATGGAGTTTTGTTGTTCATAAAAAAAGAGAAGAAAAAAGTATTATTAAACAACAAACTTATAAATATTTCTTCAAGATTAAGTTGGGTTATAGTTTCACTCAAAATCATTTTACGTTGAAACAAATAGAGCTTACATTAGAATTGAATTAAACTATAATCTAACTTAATCTCGTAAGA
This sequence comes from Corylus avellana, assembly GCF_965113065.1. Lineage (NCBI taxonomy): Eukaryota > Viridiplantae > Streptophyta > Magnoliopsida > Fagales > Betulaceae > Corylus > Corylus avellana. The sequence goes on from NC_142498.1 coordinate 5,584,765, forward strand.
ATATTTATAGGTTCTTTGTTTAATAATACTTTTTTCTTCTTCTTTTTTTTTTTAAATAATAAAAGTATTAATGAATAGTAAAAAGACATAAAACACTTAAACTACTTTCATCTTTATATCACGTTATAATAGTTTTTTTTTAAGAAAAAAAAAATATGAACAAATAAAACCTAAAAAATATGTGGCTGACCCTCTTCTCTGCCTTTTTGTTATTTTTAAAAAATAAACAAATTTGTATATCCATAAAATTATCTGATATTCTTCTTTGTCCATTCCATCTTTTCACATGCCCAATCTATCTCCTCAACTCAAAATCCAGATCGTCCTTTTAAATTCACCTAGCGGGAAAATGAATTAATATCAGACACAGAGAGAGAGTCAGACAATCAGACACAGGCTTTCTTGTATTGTTTCTCTAATGGCGCCCAAGAAACGAAGCGACAAGCAGCAAGACCCAGCGAAGCCCGAGTTGCAGGCGAGGGTGACTCGGAGCTCGGCCAAGCGAGCGGCCAACGCTGGCCCGGCTGAGTCGGAGCCCGAGTTGCTGAAGAAGAAGAAGACGAAGAAAGCTGCGAAGAAGGAAGAAGAGCACGAGGAGAAAAACTCGGCGCCGAACACGAAGACCGTCGTGCTTGAGCAGCCGGAACCTGAGTTGCCGAAAAGGAAGGCCAAGAAGGTTGAGAGGAAGGAAGAAGAGCTAGAGGAAGTAAACTCGGACACGACCGCGAAGACCATCGTGATTGAGCACTGGTGAGTGAGTTTTTCACTTTTACGTGAAAGAAATTTAGCGTTGGTTTGTTTGGCTCGGAATAGAAGCCAGAAATCGAAGAAAAGTGAAATGTTGAGGTTTGTTTAGTTATTCTTGTCCTTTTACTTATTGTTATTAGTAAGTTGATTAGGGCTTTTGTTATAATCAGCATGGTTCTTGGGTTGTTGGTTTATTTGGGGTTACATGTTGGAAAATAGAGAGAGTCAATGTATGTTTACATTAATTCTTTCTGTTTGGTTGTTGAGAAAATAGAAGAAAGACATTGGAAAATGATGTTTTGAGTGTTGTAATTACTCTTTTTGGGGTTCAAAATAAGAAAACAAGAAAAATATCAACTAAAGGTTGAATTTTTTCAAACAGGCATTCAGGTTTTGAATGGTTCCCCTGTTTTTCTAGTTGGTGTTTTGTGTGACTGTCAGTGTTCTGGATTTTGAGAAGGTTGATGTTTGAATCTGAATAGTTTTGAGTTAAAAATCTTGTTATTGCATAATGTATTCATTTTCTTTGATGAGTATGGGGATTATTTCCCAAGATGTAGTTCTTCGATTTCTGCTATATGGCTCAGATGAGTACTGCTATATACATCACTCCATTATCTCCCATCCCTTCAACTAAAAACCCATTTCCATACCCCAAATGTTGTGAGGGATCACATCACATAAGCTTTGGGAGGATAGGAGGGGGGAATAATGGGGTGATGCATAGCATTACTCGGCCCTGATAACAGCCCATTGCTTAGAAGATATAAACTTTACATGTCATAGTGTTCTTCCTAATTTATTTCTTCTTTTACTCTAGCAAACAATGCAATTCATTCAAGACAAGGGCTATACAGGTGAAAGAAGGTTTGGAGAAAAGTGTTGCTGGTATCACAGTGCTGGTCAATCCTGATAAGGTATGCTTGTCGAATTTTGTTAACTTTGCTGACAGTTTCAGTAGTTGGGTCGAGCTTGGCATTTTTTTTATCAATAAAGCCGCTAGATATCATGAGATAAGTATCAAATTAGATTCTTCCTCTTCTATCCTCTTGTCCAAAAAAAAAAAGAGTTTTGGTTTCATGATATGGAAGCACCTCTGCAAAGCCAATGCAACACGTTCATAGTACAATTGACCTGGTGGGTTTAATTAATGGGTTTTGTGGAAGGGGGAAAAAGATTCAAGAATTCTTTAAACGATGATACTACCGTAATGCGTCTAGTCAGTGCAGATTAGACTCAGAAAACCTCATCACAACAACAATAATGAGTAACCCCTCTACAATTCTGAAGGATCTTTCTTTTGTAGAATGTTTTTTCCTTGAATATGCATTGATAAATAACACTTAAGATATTATGCTGTGATTGTTGAAGGAGTCTACGAGTGGAAACTGTATATTTTTTCTTTATTTTGAGTGAAAATTTCATGCTTTCATTAAACTTCCCAAACTGCAATACTCTCAGAAGTTACAATATCATTAATAAAAATATGGCATTCCATCCAGATTTGCTCCAAAGGTTGTTGGAGTGCCGCCTTCGCCAAATAATGAGCTTACCATATTTGCTTTCCCTTTGGCGTGATTCACATACCATGATTGGAGACTATTCAGCGTCGTCTTCAAATAGTCAATCAGATTACCAAACCAACTCCAAGGTTGTTCTTCCTTCCATAACACATGTACAATTTCCAGAGCATCACCCTCCAATATAATATTTTGTATTCCTAGGCACAATTTTCCATGCCACAAAAGTTTCTGCTACAGTTGGGTCAATTATGTATGGTTTGGACGAGCAAATGGTTGCAATACCTTTCTCATGATCTCTAGCTATTACGCCCACACCCATCTTCTTTCTAGTTTTATTAATCGTCGGATCACAATTAATTTTAATCACACTCCATATTATTTTTCACCTTTTGTTCTGATTCATAAAATACATCCATTGCTTCCTTCGTACTTCTTACAGTTGGGCGGGATGGGAGAGATCTCCTCCAAAAACCACTTATTTCTATGGAGCCAAATTCTTCTAGCAATTGTGGCAATTAATTCAAACTCCTCATTCTTCAGCTTTTCTAACAATTCACATGTTATTTGTTGAAAATCATCCCCACTAGTGGAGTATTTTTTAATTTTGCTAATACTGTTGCCCTGCACATGACATCGCCATAGAATATGACATGTGTTCTCTACCTCCACACCACAAATCTTACACAAGGTCTTTAGTAATCTTTTTTTGAATAAATTTTCTTTGGTTGGCAGCAAGGTATTTGCATGCCTTCCATAGAAACACTGTCACCACCGCCAAGACACTCATGTTCCAAAACCTCTTCCACACATTGCTATACAAGGAAATACATAAGCTTTCACCTGAGGCTTGCGTGAATCTTTTTTTTTTTTTTTCCATGCAATATGCACTTTTCACAGAAAATTTCTGCATTGATGCACCAATTTAAATTAATTGATCAGTTTGTCTATTGAGTATGATTGCCATACTGCCATATCCTTTCAACCTCATCGTCATTAAAAATCTCCTTTACTAGGGACGTGTTCCACTACCTAGTATCTTCTTCAATTAGTTCCATGACTCTTGCATCCTTGTCCAATGTTCTGAATGGCGATTGCACTGCAAATGTTGTCAAATTTGGAGCCATTTGTCCTCCCAAATTTTTTTAATAGCCTCATCCCCACTCACCACTAGGGCTGGCAATATGAGTTGGGTTCAGGTTGACCCGCTTGACTTGCCAACATGTTTGACCCGTTCCAACTATATATATATATAATTTCATAAATGGGTCAACATGCGGGTCGATTTGTTTATGCAAAATCCTAACCTTCTAATTTTGTGTCAGACTCATTGGTCGTGTTAAAAATTGTTAGCCCTACTCATTACACAAGCCTTGGCCTTTCGAAGATCCTTACCATTCCATATGCTTCTCCATGTGTTTTTTTTTTTTTTTTTCGAATGTAATAACTAATAATGTCATGTCTACATGCAATTCAATCAATTCAATCAATATTTTTGAGTATCTAACCAATCCTTACATGCAAGCTTATGTTTCAGAAAGAAAGAAAAAAATATTTCTTTTCATGTTTAATCATATAACTCGATTGCTAAAGATATAAATACATAGTCATAACTCCTAGTTTCATGTGCTTATGTCATGGTAGCATAAGAAAACTAAATGTATGACGATGTTTTTTTACGTGATTTAAATTATATATGCAATAATCTTTCAAAACTGTTAAACCTTTGAAAGAATAGAAATGAGTTTGAGAACTTACCCGTGCAGTGAGGATTTTGAAAGAACCTTTTGATTTTTTTTTTCCCCCTTGAATCCGTGTGTTATGGAGCTCTTGGAATGTAAGTGATTTTGAGAGAAAGAGATGAAATGGTCGATTGGTAGGATGTGTTTAGATTAATATGTTCTTTGAATGGCGGGTTTGAGAAAATATGATGATGGGGGAGAGATGTTGGCCGATTGGAGTGTGCTTGAAAGAATTGAAAGATGTTAGAAAGGGTAGAGTTTGAGAGAATAATCGTTTGAATGAGAGAGTGAAAGACAGATTTATTTTTTATTTTTGGTTTTAGGCTAATGTCTTCTCTTACCGTACTTACCTTAGGCTTAATTAGGCTAGGATTAATACTTGGAGATAAATGTATACTGTTTTTTTTTTTTTTATTCAAAATCTCTTCATGGCTCCTAAATCTTTCGGTTAAGGAAGAGTTTTAATAGAGTTTAAACTTTCCATTTGGAGACACTCCAAATAATGCAAATTTTAATGGGATTGGATAGAAATTTAAAATAAACTTTCCATGCATGAATCTAGAAGATTGTTTAAGAAGGGTTTTCATTCTTTTAAAAGATCGGATAGAAATAACTTTTTATCAATCCAATCGATTTTTATGGAATTTTGTTTAGAAACCCAATTGATTTTAGTCTATGAATGAAGGCACAATAAGAACTAGGTTCGAGATTAATAATTTGATTTCATGTTAAACTTGGAAATTAACTCAAAAGAAAACCACTTTAAAATACTATTTTGTTTTCAAAAAGATTCAAACCCATGATCTATTTAGAAAATCTACCATACCATTAAGCCAAAGTAATTTGAAATACAACATTAAAATCATTAAATAAATATTTATTTTATGTTTATGCTTTAAGGTGTTTTGGTCTGTTCACACTAATGAGCTTATACATCTTCGAGCCCATCTACCTGGGCTAGGCCTACAAATTACTCTAGCTTAAAATTGGGGTCGTTACATATGTTTAACAAAAATTTCTTCTTTTGTTAGGTGCTTTTGGCTTACCTTGTTCTCATTAGAGTGCAAATTATGTGAAAATTTTCTTGTTTTGTGCTGTTGAAGCTGAAATCCCATCCTTTGATGTTTGAATTTTTCTACTTTTTGTCATTTTACAACCATCCCTAATGTGTAGGTTTCCAAATCTCTGTGCGAGGAAATCTGCTAATTTTTTTGTTTTCAATTAAAGGTGCATATATCTTTCATCTTCAACCTTGTAAAGAAAGGTTTTGTTTGAAATTCTGATTGTAGTAATGGGGTAGGAAAACTTCCTATGTCCAAGGACATGAATTATGTAGTGAAGCATGTGTAACACCCTCTGGTCGCAGACTTTTCCCTCCCTATTCATATACTTCTGATTGTAAAATCATACTCTGCCTAAACCCAATGAAACAAAAAGGTCATCTTCTAGTTTAAAAAATGTCTCTTTTCATCCCCTTTTTCTAGGTTAATTTCCATTTCATTAGGGGTTGGTGATTTGATTCAATTTTTCTTCTTCTTTTCAACAGCCGAGAAGGGGGTGCTTTGAAATACGGGAGGATGGTGGTGAGAAGTTCATCAGTCTTCTGGTAAATGTTGCACCAATCTTTTCCTTCAATATTTATTGTGCATGTTGGGTAATATATTTTGTATTGTGAAAGAGATTTTGAACTGTAGTGGAAAACATCTCAGTTCCCTATTTTCTGGTTTTTGTTTTGCAGGACATGAAGCGACCATTTGCGCCAATGAAGGCTCTGGACATGGAAAAAGTCATATCCGATATTGTTGATGGGATCAAATGATGACCGACCATTTGCAAGTGAGTCATTTTGTTGTAGTGCATGAAGTAAACCATGCTGACCTCTTTTTTTCTTTTTTTGGTAGAAAACTTGCTATTATTAGTGTCTGATCTTTTTCTTTGACATCTTTTGCCATTTGATTTGTGTCAATAGCAATACTGTTAGATTAATGCTAGAAGGAC